>NC_056731.1:370930682-371040682 GCF_019279795.1 Protopterus annectens
AGACAAGGATTTTGAAGGCGCACTCCCAGATCCATTACATACGCCATAGGATTTTCAATAGGTTGCAAATCAGAGTGGTGGATCTCTACCAGTTTGTACCTGCTTTTTATCTGTACTACCACCAATTATTTATTATTTTATTTACTAAGCTATATTTTCCATCTGACCATCCGACATTGGTCTTAATGTGAAAATGCATGCAATTTTATTTTCTAAAATAGAATCATTGAGCATCATCAACTATGAATTTGTTCCAGTAATTACCTATTCATTTAGTATGACGTGCTTAGATTTAGTTTGTGCAAATATTGCTGCATGAGAGGATAGGAAGCATAACATTTTATCCTTTTAATAACGTGCTACCCTTTTTCAACTGGGTCATGTAGCTTCAAAAGTCAGTATGAGTAGAACGTTTTGTTTTCAGACTTTATTAGTTTTACAGGCAGTTGTGGGATATTCTGCACATAATTTCTTGAAAGGAATCATAGGAAGTTCAAGAGTACTGAGCCATGAGACCACTACACATTGCCTGTCCCACGCTAGACCATACCTTTCCTCTCAAGGAGGGCTAGGCCAGTTACTCCTGAGATAAATTTAGGAAAACCCATCCAGTTGTCCAGGTCCCATTTGAAGAAAGAAAGTGTATCACTCTGCTTTATCTGCAGGGAGAGTCTTTTCCAGATATGAGGGAGACAATGAAAAGTGAATCTGTCTTCAGCTTGATTACTGATCTGTTGAAGCAGGTTTAGGTCCCTTGTTCTGATATTTGGGGTACTGTTTGATTTGTGAAAGTACAAGAGTTCTTGGACTACTGGGGTCATTGATTGTTCAGATAGTGAGGTATAGGTTGCCTGTGAGGGGCCTATAAGACCTAGAAAAGAGGAAGAGTACTTAATAATCTTTTCTGGTAGTTTAAGGATTTTAAGACTATGATTCTCTTTGTTAGGAACTTCTAGGGTCCTTCTAACTGATATGCCTGCTGAGGTGTGTCTCAAAGGCAGCATATTATTCTATAATTGGTCTGATCAGTACTGATACAAGGGGACAATAACATCTTTAGATCAGGATGATATTCCCTTTCCTAACAACCCTTTCTATATGGTAATCAAAAGAGAGAGAATTATCAACCCAGGATCCCAGATCTTTAACTACATTTTCATTTTGAAGTGGAGTATTGGGAATGCTATACATTAGAGGGATGGTTTGTCGGCCAAAGGCTTCAATGTTGCATTTTCTAGCTTTTAATTAAAACCCATTTTCAATACACCATATGTTTATAACTTTATGTTCCTGCTGGAGTGCTTCTGTGTCAAAGGAGGATTTGGCAATAACCCCGAGTTTGCAGTCATCTGTAAATTCGGTTAGTCATTGGTCTTGGTTTTTAGGCTGTAGATCAGAGAAGTAAATACCGAACAAAAGTGATTGTGGCACTGAGCCCTAGAGGACACCAATGATTACTTTCATATTCTCTAATACTGCCCTTTCTACCTGTACCATGTGGGTTCGGTCTTCTAGCTTACTGGCTATCCATCTTACCACATGGGGTCTGTTTGTATCACATTTAGTTTATTAATGTTGCTAGCATAGGAAATGGTGTCAAATGCCTTGTTATGCCATGGCAGACTGTCTGTACAGTGAGACTGCTGTCAGCAGCTTAGGCTACCCATTTAAGGAAGTTTACCAGGTTCATTAGACAAGATCTACCTTTTACAAAACCAAATTGCTGTGGATCTAGCCTGATGAGGTTTTTATTGCCTGTGTTAATTGAATTCGTTATAATATGTGTCGGTAGTAGTGGCATGACCGGTGCTGTACTCCATACTTCTGGGACTGACTTATAGTCATCCTCAGGTTAAATAACTTATGGAGAGGTTCCTCCAGGGCATGTTTAGTACTGTTTAACAAACAGCCTGGTATGTTCTGTGGTCCCATGGAAGAAGTGTTCTTGGTCTTCGATAACACTTTCAGTGCATGTTTTTTAGAGATGACTGAAGGTTTGACAGATATTGGTATCATAGGGTTTTAGACAGTTGTCTGAAGAGTGAAATTTCCACAAAACATATTTGCTAGTATATTGGTAATGTCCAGCAGGGTTGAGTATGTTTTGACTTATAGTACAAGTTATGTACATTATTGAGTGTTCCTTCTTTTTCTTTCCTTCCCTAACATAACTGAAGAAGAATTTGCAATTGTCCTTGGCTTCAAATGCAATTTTGAGCTCATGAAATGTCTTAGTAGAGCTAAATGTCTTTTTTAAACTGTTACTCAAATTCATAATATTTTCTATGACTTGAGGGTCTTTTAGATCTGTTGTATACTCTAATTATTTGTTTCCTTTTTTGTAGATTTTAGCTATGCTGGTGAACCACCAGAGTGTTTTGCTTTTAAATTTCCATCTGCATTTGTATTAAATGGGCCTACCAATTTTATGCAGGTATGTACGTAACTCCTTTACAAATGTATCTGCTGAGATAATGTCTGAGATAATGTTGCTATAAGTGCACTTCAAGACTTCTTCATAGAATTTGAGAAATATGTGCACTTAAGTCTTTTAATTCCTGTTCATTGATTTCAGGAGGTTTAGATAGCCTGAGGGGAAAAAGTTCTTAGCTTTCTGGTCTGGCTTAACTGGAGAAGGGCTTACTAATGAAGTTCTGCATGATGATGTTACATTTGTAAGTACCAGATCAGAAATATTTTTCTGAATGTATCAGTGTAACAGAAGTATATGTGCTGTAATGAATCAGAGAAATAAGTCAATACCAGTTCTCATTATAAATTGTGTAACAATGGAAGTGTGCAGCTTTTTACTTGAATGACTCTCGCTAGCAGTTTCCCACAGCACCTATGCATTTTTTTAGGATCCTAGAGGAACTCATACATGTTCCCCTTCTAAACAAATCTCAGTAAGTAAATCCTGCTGTGATATTTGAAAAAGATAAGTGTTTATTTTCAATTGTCTTCTGCACTTCTGTTTAATACATGTCTCTGTAATCTGCACAACTGTTTTTGCAATCAGTGCAACTGTTTTTAGTCTCCTTTTTGTTGTGTGATAGAGCTGGGCATCTGTTACGGTTGTGACCCCCTTAGCTTGCAGTGAAATCTTTGTCTAGAGAGGGTTAGCTGTTTTCTTTGTGAGAGAAAGTAAATCAGTCTGGTTTAATAAAGTTAAGGGCATTCCTGCAAAACTGTTTTTTTGATTGGATAATTGGGCTGGCTTCTGTTTCTCTGACTTTAATAGCCAGTGTTTTAAATCAGATATACTTGTTTGATCAAGCGGTTGTAAACTGCAGAGAGACTGCCCTACTGCCCTGCTGTGATACTTGAAAAAGATTAAGTGTTTATTTTCAATTGTCTCTGTGCTTCTGTTTACTACATAGGTTCATAGGTAGATACTAGGCTATCTGCCCTAGGGCATTTATAAGCCTAGCCAGAGTGTATTTGGATTCCGCCTCCCTATTAGATTAGCCTACTGTGCCTCTGTAAAGTAGGTCACAGAAGGTACCCTTTTAAGATTAGTTTATTGTGCCTCTGTCTAGCAGGGACACAGGAGAGATCCCAGGGGTGAATTTGCGATTTCCCATCCATGCGTCCAAATTTCGCTTGAACTGTAGTTTTATTGGCCATTTTGGGTCAATTCCTAACTCCTTGATCTCCCTCTCTTAAAACCCGATCGCCTCGTGGTTTTGGCATCTTTTTTTGGACTTGTTGGCTGTTGGTGAAGCACCCACCAAGAGGAGAAAATGCTGACAGAAGAAAGCAGCCACTTTTGAGATTTTAAGTATTTTGCTTCAGATTATTTGTTAAGTTTTTCTGCATTGCCGCCTACTTTTGAGCATTTTCTGGCTTGTTAAACTTGATTTCTGTGTTGGTAACTGTATTTAGAACACAACCTAGAGCTGATTACTGAATTTCCTGCCTGCACTTATTTTTAAAATTGTTTTTTTCCTTAAAACTTGCATTTTATCTGTCTCTGGCCTAGCACTCAAGTGTGGGGTCATTTACTGCACTGTTCTAACTTGTTGATACTTGTGAACCTCTGCTTTCCTTAAGAAAAACAAAAAAACTTGCTTTTTTCCCACTTTTCTGAGATTTAAAAAAGTTCAGTTACAGATTTGCTGTTCTGAATTGTTTGTAAGTTTCTTGGAGACCATTGTTTGCTTGGGCTAAAGGGAAGTCTCTGTGTTCATCAGTGGCAGTGATAAACATTGAGCAGCCTGCCTGCCCCTGTGGGAGTGGTTACTGCCTTGAAACTGTAGTTTTATTGGCCATTTTGGGTCATTTCCTAACTCCTTGATCTCCCTCTCTTAAAACCCTCTTTTGTGCAGTTTTGCGCGGTTTTGCGCATAGCGCAACATCGGGCAGCGCCGCCTAATTGGATTTAAACTATTCCTGGCTCCATGAAGTCTGCTCTTCACTTTTTCCCTTAGAACTGCTCTATCTCTCAAAGTAAACACCATATTCTCATTCTAAGGCCCCTCACTGGTCCAAATAAGTAATTTTACAAGTTAGCACTAATAAACCATAAGCACTACTTACTCTTATACTCTCTACGAGTACCTTGTCCCCTATTGGACTGTTTTAATTCAGTTCCCTATATTACTCTAGCATGTCCAAAGGTCAGTCAATGGTTTCCTCTCCAGTCCAGCTGGTGAATCTGGGAATTTTGAGGCAATGTTACAACTGTCTCATGTACACAGACAACCCTCTCCTCCTCCAAACAGGTTTGAATATATGTGAGAGATACAACCATATTGCCAAACTGGAGGCTGAGCTCTCTCATCTCAAAACTGGTGTAACCAGTCAGGAGGAGAAGGTAACCTCACACAACACAATTCCAGTATCACATAGTCCCACCACAACAGCGAACCAAACACATAAAAACACAAAAACATACTCGGAGGCTCTAAATAAAAATCTACCTAAGCAACAGAGACCTCCAAAGCAGGCATCCAAGCAAACGCTACCCCAAAACAAAACACGTACAACACATATCACACAAAGTCAGTGTGCCAAGCAGTCACAGCCCTTAAGGCTGAATAACACACCTGATACTCTTGTAATAGGTGACTCTATTGTCAGACACACTGACGTCCCGCTCACCAGGCTGAATAAAGAGAAGGTCACAGTGAGCTGCCTGTCGGGCGCTAGGATCCGCCACATAACGCAAGCACTCAGGTCACTCCAAAGCAAATACAAATATGACTCAGTCATTGTACATGCTGGCATGAATGACCTGAGACGTACCTCCCTCGACTACATGAAAAGAGACATAGAGGAGCTCTCTGATCATGTAGCCCAGGCCGGTATGACCCTGACCTTGAGCAGCATCTTACCCTCACCTAGAATGATGCCACAGTATAAAGACAAAATGATCAATTTTAACAATTGGCTAAAATTTTGGTGTCATTCAAAGGGGATCCAGTGTCTGTCAGCTTGGGATGACATGCTCGACAAGCCACGTTGCTTCGCTAGGGACGGCTTGCACCTGTCACCCCTGGGCTTTTGGGTATTGGCAAAGGCTCTTGCCACCCCCATAGTGCCTTTTTTAGGCAAGGCTCAAAAGTCAAACTCACCTCCATAGACAGCACAAGGGACAAGAAACTAAGGGTAATGCTGCTAAATGCCAGAAGTCTCAACCTCAAGATGCATGCACTCGAAGCTCTCCTCAGTATGGAGAACATCGATATCTGTGCAGTGACAGAAACCTGGTTCAAGGCTCCAGAGAGCACCCCAGCACTACCAGGTTATACCTCATATCATGCTTGGACCAGTTGGCATCCCGGGTTGCGTCCTACATGAACTCCAAGAAGAACTAATCTCTCAAGTAGAACTGCTGTACAATCTCAGCCTCACTACAGGATATGTGCCCAAAGAATGGCATACAGCAACAGTGGTCCCACTCCACAAAGGTGGCACCTCTGCGGACCCTGGAAACTATTGCCCCATAAGCCTGACTAGCCTAGTCTGCAAGGCTATGGAGAGGATCATCATGGAACTCATAAACAAAGACATTGGAGACCTACAGACACTAGATCCTACCCAATTTGGCTTCGTCAAGGGCAGATCCTGCCTTTTGAACCTGGTCGACTTCTTCGAAACAGTCACCAAGGCCATAGATGAAGGGAAGGTAGTCCACAGAGCCTATCTGGACCTCGCAAAGGCATTTGACACAGTACCCCACTCGGGTATCATAGATAAGCTATCCAGCCTAAATATAAACCCCTATGTCACAAGATGGGTCGCAAACTGGCTCAAAGACAGAACCCACAGAGTCAGAGTTGCTGGGGCCATGTCAGACTCGAAACCGGTCACAAGTAGCATCCCACAAGGTTCTGTCCTGGGACCTCTCTTGTTCGTTATTTACTTTTCTGAGGTACACGCCAATGTGGGAGGACTAAGGCTCACCAAGTTCGCAGATGACTGCAAACTGGGTGCCATAATCGACTTTCCAGCTGACACAAACATCCTTCAAAAATGTCTCGCAGAGACGGATAACTGGTGCCAGAGCCATTGTCTAAAGCTAAATGCCAAAAAGTGTATAGTCATACCCTTTGGCAAAAACAATGTGCCCACAAATTACCACATAGGTGGTAACCCATTAAGTACAGAGAAAGTAATTAGGGATCTGGGAACCCAAGTTGATAGCAATCTCTCCTTTGACAACCACATTGCCAAAGTGGTTAGAAAGACCTTCTACATAGCCCACCTCATCATGAAAGGATTCACATCTAGATCAAGAGAGGTAATCGTGCCCCTTTATTCATCCCTCATCAGGTCCATCATAGAATACAATGCCCCCTTTGGCATGTACCTTACCCGACACCTGCAGCAATTAGAAAGACCCCAAAAGTACCTCACCAGGAGGATCAAGGGACTCAAACAGATGTCATATGCTGCTCGGTTAAAAAAAACTCCAACTCTACTCAGTTGCATACCGTCTACTTTGAGGCGATCTATGCCTGACATATAAAGCTATGTCCAACCCAGAATTAATGGACATGCTCCACCTCAGTAAATCTAAATCCCTTAGAGCCATGCGCTCTAGGGACTTGAACCTCAGCACAGAAATAAATAGAACATGCTGGAGGGACAGATTCATAACCCAGAGGCTCCCTTCACTCTGGAATAGAATTCCAATTCATGTTAGGCAGAGCACCTCACTGACTCTCTTCAAGAAGAATCTTGATGAGTGGATGGGAGATCGTAGGTTTGTCCCAGGGATTACTTCCGTGTCACTATTAGACAGAAGCACAGTAAACTAAACTTTAAAAAGGGCACAGTATACTCAAATCAAGGGGTGGTGTAAGCCAAACACAATTGGGCTAGGCTTATAAATGCCCCAGGGCAGATAGCCTAGTATGAACCTATGAACCTATGAACCTAAGAGGGTCAGCGAGGGGCTATGTCTAACATGAATTGGGATTCTATTCCAGAGTGAGGGGAGCCTTTGGGAAATGAATCTGTCCCTCCAGCATGTCCTATTTATTTTTGTGCTGAGGTTTAGGTCCCTGGAGCGTGTAGTTCTAAGGGGCTTGGATTTTTTGAGATGGAGCATGTCCATTAATTCTGGGTTTGACATGGCTTTGTACGTCAGGCATAGATCGCCTCTGAGTAGGCGGTAAGCAACTGAGTAGAGCTGGAGTTTCTTTAGTCGAGCTGCATAGGACATCTGATTGTAGCCCATGATCCTTTTGGTGAGGTACTTTTGGGGTCTCTCCAATTGCTGCAGGTGTCGGGTAAGGTACATCCCAAAAGGGGCATTGTATTCAATTATGGGCCTGATGAGTGATGAGTAGAGGGGCACAATGACCTCTCTTGATCTAGATGCGAACCCTTTCATGATAAGGTGGGCTATATAGAAGGTCTTTCTAACCACTTTGGCAATGTGATTATCAAAGGAGAGATTACTATCTACGTTGGTCCCCAAATCTCTTATTACTTCTTCTGTACTTAATGGATTACCACCTATGTGGTAATTTGTGGGCACCTTGTTTTTCCCAAAGGGGATGACTATGCACTTTTTAGCATTTAGATTTAGCATTACATATCTCTGTAATCTGTACAACTGTTTTTTCCCACCCACCCCCTCAGTTATTGTGGTCGTCTTAAGTCTTGGTGGCTTTGAGTTGCCTGCCTCTGGTATAAAGTTGATACTGGACTTTATAGTGAGAATTTAGCAAAGGGCCCCCCTTTAGATTCTGAACCTTGAATTATCTCATTATTTTCTGTCTCTTCTCTTTCTCCTATAACAAAACAACTGTACCTCTTTCTACTTTGTTTCAGTTTGCCATATTTATTAATGCTTGTTGGTAGATTCACTAAATTGATGACAATGTTCTACTGAGTCACTGCTTTGTTGGTGCTGTTTGTTACTGTTGTGATTTGTGAGCTATTGTTTCAAAGCAGTCTACTGATTAACTATATTTCATTGCTATCTACTGCAATTCATTACTGTTTAACTGCATTTTGCTGCATTTTGTTGCTGTTTGACTTTATTTTTTTCATACTGCAAGTTCTATTGTTTTGACTATAAGTGATTAATCTGTGCTTCACTTTGAGTTTTTTCTTATTGAGTTCTTACCCTTAAAAATTGAGTAGCATAGTCTCAATACAGGTCTGCAGTATCCAGAGCTTTAGCTGCATGGGTTTAAACCCTTTTTGAGGTATTCCAGCTATAAGTTAACTGTTTTTTTCTGGAAAAAAAAAGTTCTAAGCTTGTTTTCCACATTTCCTGTTACTAGAGTAGTCCAGATACAGATTTACTGTATTCAGGACTGTTTTGTAAGTTTCTGAGTTCACCAGACTCTTCTGTGTTAAAGGGAAGCCTTCCAGCTTATCAGTGGGAGTGGTAAGCACTAGGTAGCCTATCTACCACAAAAGGAGTGGTTTCTGGCTCTGAAATTGTTGTTTATTGGCTGTTTGGGCAGTTTTTTCTATCCCTTTCAACTTTCTCTTCTCTCTTGAACTTTAATTACCTTATTCGCCAGCACTTCATCAGGATTTTGTAGCAATTATTGTAGCACACAAGTGCAATCACCACTAGACGTCATATAAGTAAACAGCTCCAGTACTTAGTAATGATGACCACCCCTCCTGGCATGTCTAAAGGTCAGTTTCCTGTGCTATCTCCTACTAACCTGGTGAACTTGGGCATTCTGAGGCAGTGTAGCAACTGCCTCATGTACACAGACAACCCTCTTCGCTTACCTCCTAACACTCAGACTTGTGAGAGATGTGCCTATATCTCCAAACTGGAAGCCATGCACTCTCCAGCCAAGACCAGAATAGCTGGTCAAGAGGAGAAGATCAACACCTGCACCACACCACATGAAACACGTACCCCTCCAGAACACCCACCATCACAGACCTCACATAAAAACACAAACCGCACAACCACCTACACTGAGGCTCTCAATAGAAATCTACTCAAACAGCAGAGACCTCCAAGGCAGAGATGCACTCGATCACCACAACAAAGCACACAACCACAAGACACAAAGTAAACCTACACAGTGTGTCCCTCAACCAAAGCCCCCAAGGCAAAACAGCTTGCCCAATACAATAATCGTACGTGACTCAATAATGAGGCACACTGATGTCCCACTCACTAGGCTGAATAAGGAGAAGGTAACAGTTAACTGTCTATCAGGTGCCAGAATCCAACACATAGAGTCAGGTCACTCCACAACAAGTACAAGTATGACTCTGTCATTGTCCATGTGGGTGTGAATGACCTGAGACGCACCTCCCTGGACTACATGAAAAGAGACATGGGGGAGCTCTCAGATTATGTGTCCCAGGCAGGTATGACCCTAGCCCTGAACAGCATCCTACCATTGCCCAGAATGATACCACAGTACAAACAGAAAATGACTGACTTCAACAATTGGCTAAGTTTCTGGTGTCCTTCTAAGGGGATCCAGTATCTGTCTGCTTGGTATGACATGCTTGACAGAGCTCGATGCTTTGCCAGAGATGGCCTGCATCTGTCACCCCTGGGTTTCTGGGTACTGGCTAAGGCTCTTGCCACCCCTATAGTGCCTTTTTAAGGCAGTCTTCCAAAGTCCAAATTACCACTGTAACAGCTATAAATAAGTGCAATCTGAGGGTCATGCTGCTCAACGCTAGAAGTCTAAATCTCAAGATGCACTTGCTCAAAGCACTCCTCAAAATGGAGAACACTGGCATTTGTGCGATAACAGAGACCTGGTTTGAAGCAGCAAAAAGCACCCCTGCACTACCAGGCTATAAATAATTCCACACCTTTTGGCCCCAGAACATGGACTGAAGCTCCAAAGGTGGTGGTGTCTCCAAATTCTTAAAGGATATGCACACCTGCAGACTAGTTGCCCAGCATAATGCATCTGAGATACTCCAGGTACAACAAAAATTAGTGAGTCAGGTCTTAGCCTGTTATAGGTCCCCAAACATGTCCCAAGACTCTCACTCCACAATCCTAAGCACCCTGGAAACTATCCTTCCATCAGCTGGGAAAGCTATTTGTGCACCAATGCACTGGCCCAATGCTTCCTGGAATTCATCAGTTCCAATGCCCTGGACCAGCTCATTCTTATCCCCACTAGAGGAAGCAAATCCTTGACCTGGTTATTACTAACATGGACAACCATTGCTCTACACCAATAGTCAATTCCTCCCTGTTTAGATCTGACCACAAACTAATCACCATAGAAATCCACATCTTACCCACACCCCCACAAAGGTATCCAACATGAAAAACATCTCCAAAGCTGACTTTGAACTCCTAAAAACAGAGGTGACTAACTTCACAGCACCCATGACAATGGAAAATAGATGCATGACTGCTGAATCATACACCAGTGCACTGTAGGAACAAGTACATAAATGCATGGAACTAGCCATACCCAACAGAACCAAGATGCTCTCCTCCAAAAAAAAAGAAGCCAGTCTGGTGGTCCCCTGCCATTAATAAACTCTACAACAGAAGGAAGAAACTGTTTCAGAAAAAGGTGAAGTTCCAAGACTGGAAAAATTCCCTTATTAGCCTCAACAAAAAGTTGAGATCCCTCATCAAAACCTCCAAAACCACCTATGAAGGCAGAATTGCAGCAGACACTAAAAACAGCCACAAAGCCTTCTATAGTTATATCAAGAATCTCCATGGCAATACCCAGATTTTCTCTGAGTTACTGCACAATGGTATCTCCTATACTGAGCCAACAGATATTGGCAACATACTGGCGACAGATTCATTGCCAACTTTACCCTCCCCCAAAGGACCAATCTCAATTCCGGAAGAATGCCAGGCACCCAACATTACTGCAACACAGGTTAAAGCCGCATTGTCTAAGGCCCAGAATACAGCTTCCATGGGACCCAATGACATCCCTGGCTGTGTTCTACATGAATTACAAAGTGAACTGACACCACATCTGTGTGCTCTGTTTACTCACAGCCTCACCTCAGGTTTTGTCCCTACCGAGTGGTGCACTGCTACAGTCATCCCTCTCCATAAAAGAGAGGCAACTACAGACCTTTGAAATTATCACCCCATTAGCCTGACGAGTCTGATATGTAAGGCTATGGAGCGCATCATCATGGACCTAATTAACAAGGATATAGGGAATCTCTAACCTCTAGATCCCATGCAATTTGGTTTTGTGAAAGGTCGTTCATGCCTACACAACCTGGTTGACTTCCTTGAGTGAGTCAACAGAGCAGTGGATGAAGATAAGGCAGTTCATACAGCCTACCTCAATCTGGCCAAGGCCTTAGATACCATTCCTCACTCAGGAACTATTGATAAACTCAACAAACTAGGCATAAACCCCATATCGTTAGGTGGGTTGCAAACTGGCTCACAGATAGAACCCATAGTGTGAAAGTAGCGGACTTCAAGTCAGACTGCCGAACAGTCACAAGTGGAGTCCCACAGGGATCAGTCCTGGTTCCTCTTCTGTTTGGCATCTACTTCTCAGAAGTTCAGGCCATCATGGAGGGACTCTGGCTAACCAAATCCACAGATGACTGAAAGCTGGGAGCCATTATTAACTCCCCAAGTGATGCAGACATCCTACAGAAAGGCCTCTCTGAGACCAATGATTGGTGTCAAAACCATGGCCTTAAGCTTAATGCCTAAAAATGTGTCGTCATCCCCTTTGGGAAAAACTCAGTTCCCACTAATTACCACATTGATGGAAGCCCACTGAACACTGAAGGCGTTTTAAGAGATCTGGGGACACAGATTGACAGCAACCTCTTCTTTGACCACCACATTGCCACTGTGGTCAGAAAGTCCTTCTATGTGGCACATCTCATTACCAAAGGCTTTGCATCCAGGAAGAAAGAAGTCATCATCTCTCTCTAATCTTCCCTAATTAGACTAATCATAGAGTATAATAATGCCCCATTTGGCATGTACCTCACTAGACACCAGCAACAGCTGAAGAGGCTACCAAAGTACCTCACAAAGAGGATCCTAGGCCTAAAACACATGTCCTACATGGACAGACTCCAAAAACTCCAGCTATTCTCTTTCTCATATCGTCTACTAAGAGCAGATCTCTGCTTGACTTACAAAGCCATGTCTGACCCAGCTCTGTCAGAAATGCTACATCTAAAGAAATCCCAATCCCTCCATACCACACACTCCAGAGACCTCAACCTCATTACCACAATCAACAGAACATGCTGTAGGGACAGGTTCATAACCCAGAGACTACCCATGCTCTGGAATAGACTTCCCATACATGTCAAGCAGAGCACCTCACTAGCCCTCTTCAAGCCAAATCTTAATGAGTGGATGGGAAAAAGAAAGTTCACCCCGGGAATCACTCCAGTGGCTCTAGTTGATAAAGGCACTGGGAACTAATGATGGATGGCACAATGTCAGGAGACTTCTATGGGCTAGGCTTGTAAAGGCCCCAAGGCCATTTGCCTAGTACACACCTATGAACCTATGAAATGTATAGCAAATTCATTAGGCAATGAAAATTTTTCACATCTCCTCTTCAGATTAAAATGTTGATGGGGGGATATAAACGCAAACTAAGTTAACTGCTAAATTAATTAATTAAAGTTAGCATACTAACTGGTTTACTGCAATCTTGAGAAATAAAGATCAAATCAAATGCCATCATGGAAATATTGAATAGAGAAAACTATAAAGCAGTTAAGAACCTGAACCTGAACCTGATCAACTTCCTTGAGGCAGTCACCAAAGCCGTGGATGAGGGTAAGGTGGTTCACACAGCCTATCTTGACCTCGCCAAGGCTTTCAACACCATCCCCCATTCTGGAATTATAGCTAAACTCACTAAACTAGGTATGAATCCCTATGTCACAAGATGGGTTACCAGCTGGCTCACTGAGAGAACCCACACTGTAAAAGTTGCAAACTCCAAATCTGATCTCAAAGCAGTGACAAGTGGAGTACCACAGGGTTCCATCCTGGGACCTCTCCTGTTTGGTATCTACTTCTCTAAAGTACAGGCTAACACAGAAGGCCTTTGGCTAATGAAGTTCACAGATGACTGCAAACTAGGAGCCATAGTCAAGTCCCCAAGTGATGTGGACATCCTACAGAAGGGCCTCACTGAGACAGATGCCTGGTGTCAGAGCCATGGCCTCAAGCTCAATGCCAAAAAGTGCAGTGTCATCTCCTTTGGTAAAAACTCTGTACCCATGAACTACCACATAGGCAGCAATCTACTTAACACCAAATACGTGATAAGAGACCTTGGGACCCAGGTGGACAGTAGTCTCTCCTTTGATAGTCACATCACCACAGTAGTCAGGAAGTCCTTTTACATGGCACACCTCATCATAAAAGGGTTCTCATCCAGGAAAAAAGAGGTAATTGTTCCCCTCTACTCAACACTCATTTGACCCATTATAGAGTACAACGCCCCTTTTACCTCACAAAGAGGATTACTGGCCTCAAACAAATGCCCTACACTGACCGCCTCAAAAAACTCCAGCTTTATTCCGTAGCATATCGCTTACTCCGAGGTGATCTCTGCCTAACATATAAAGCTATGTCAAACCCAGAGCTGTTGGACATGCTAAACCTAAAGAAATCCCAATCCCTCTGAGCTACACGCTCTAGGGACCTAAACCTTGTCACCACAATAAACAGGACATGCTGGAGGGATACATTCCTGTCCCAGAGACTTCCCATACTCTGGAACAAGCTATCCCTCTATGTCAAGCAAAGTTCTTCATTAGCACTCTTCAAGAAAAATCTTGATGAGTGGATGGGAAATAGGAAATACACCCCAGGGATCACTTCTGTGTCTCTGCTCGACAGTGGCACAGGAAAATAACTTTCTTGGGTGGCATAAGCCATGGAACCTTGTTGGCTAGGCTTACGTAGGCCCTTGGGCCGATAGCCTAGTACCTACCTATGAACCTATGAACCTATAAGACAAGAAGAGTCACTGTTGGAAGAGTAATGAAGAGGGAACAGGTCAACAAAAATAATTAGAAAGATAGATGTGATAAAAGTAATGTACAGTATTAGAACAGACCAGGATCTATTGCACACTATTCCAATAAATGGAAGATATCAGCACAGGCTGAAAAACTTAGAAGATATGCAGATAAATATAATGAAAAAGTACAAAATAAGCAATTCATTGAAGATCCAAAAAAAAGTTTTATAGAGAATTGGGAAACAAAGCAAAAGTAATAGAAACACCACCAAAAAAAAGAAGAAGCGGATACATTTTGGAGGAATACCTAAGAAGACCCTGTGGAACATAACAAAGATGCTGAATGGATAGATGTTATAAAAGAAATAGTTAGAATATGAAATGGGATGAAGCAGTGGCCAGAGATGTGCTACCTTATTTCAGGCCAGAGCAACAGAAACAAAATTAAGAAAAGCTTCTAAATGGAAAATCCCAGATCCAGATGCAGTGTCTAACTTCAGGCTGCAAGTACTAACATCTTTGCATGAAGATTTAGCCCTGAGTAAGAACTACATATATGTGCACACCAAACAGACACCAGCCAGGTTAACAACAAGAAAAACAATACTCCTTAAGAGTGAACCTGTAAGCTACCCTAAAAAATATAAGATCAATAACTTGCCTTCTGATGATGTATAAACTATATACTGGAATTGATGCCAAGAGAGTTTATATTCCTTTAGAAGAAAACTCAGTCATGACAATAGAACAAAAGGGTAACAAAAGAAAGTCATATGGAGCAAATGATCATTTGTTGTCATAATGGGGAATTGTAACAAGGGGAAGAATCTAGGTATGGCATGGAGAAATTTCAAAAAAGCATTTGACAGTATCTCACATTCATGGATAAATGATTGCTTACAGATGTATAAGATACACCCTACATTGATCAATTACATTACAGTGACCATGAAATAGTGACAAGCCACTTTGTAGCTAAACCCTGATAAAGGACAGATTATTATCCCAGGGATAAAAATTCAAAGGGGATATCCAAGGGTGACTGATAAAGGACAGATTATTATCCCAGGGATAAAAATTCAAAGGGGGATATCCAAGGGTGACTCTTTGTCACAGCTGCTCTTTTGTCTTGCCCTTAACCCATTAAGCTGTCTAATTAACAGATTAGGTCATGGTTACAATATGGCTCCCAGAAAACAACAAAGTGTAAAGACGTCTCATTTTCTTTTTGTGGATGATTTAAAACTGCATGGATTATCAGACAAACAGCTGAAAGTGATCAAAACTTTCTCAGGTGATATAAGAATGCCTGTTGTTCTTGATAAATGACCAAAGACAATATTTAAGGCAGGAAAGCTGCAGTACCAGGGAAATATCAGTCTGAGACAGAAATGTGATATAAAGGAACTTGAGCAGGAGGGAATGTATACATTTTTGGGAACTGATGAAGGATTGACAGTAAAACATGAACAAATGTGAACAAAACTCCGTAAGGAATATTTTAGAAGACTAAAATTAATACTGAAAACAGCCCTGATTGAACAAAGCCCAAACTATAAACCAATTTGCTCTTCCTGTTCTAACTTACAGTTTTTTGGGTGATTGACTGGTCCCAAAAGATACTGGATCAGTTGGAGAGCAAATCAACAAAAAGGCTTCACTCTTATCAAATGATATATAAAATTATATATAAAAACCAGTTTACACCAAGATTATATATTCCTCATTCTGAAAAATTGATTACATATGTAGATCTGTAATTGCAGGACTGTATACATATTAGGTATATGTTCGTACATCAAAAAACAATTACAGCAAATGGCTAATAATAAAACATTCAAAAGTGAAAGTTTAAAGTACAGAAAAAGCATAACAGTAAAAAGTAATTAATCGAATGGCCATAGTTGGCCAACATCACATATGTAACCACCCCACACCCCCCAATAGTCCCCCTTACCCCCCTAACTATATATACCAACTCCAAGATCACACTACAGTAGGACATAGAGCAAATTTAAAAAAAAAAGATTTCCTTCACGTACCTTATGCATCACAGTACTTCCTGCTTGTTGGCCAATTATGACCATTTGATGAGTTATTTTGCACTGTTAAGCATCCTCAGTGCTTTAAAATTTGCTGTTTAACATTCGATTATTAGCCATACACTGTATTTTTTTTCAATGCGTGAACATAGCTCCATACATATCTGCTGACCTCCTCCACATCCAAACATAGTGAAAGTTTTAAAACATGAGGAGAACAAATCTAAGATGACTTCCCTGCTTAGTTTAGCAGAAGCATATAAGTGTCAAGCAGGAATGGAAATTAAACTAGAAGACAAAAGTCAGTCAGCAACTGAATGTGCTAAGAAACAAAATAAAGGCTATAAGGGGACGGATTAGATGAGAAGACAAGAAATGCGGAAAAAGGCAAAATATAGCTGCAAGTACAGAAAATTCCTGGAACAACCTCATGTTGATAAGGATTTGATGCAAGAATGTCCAAGGTGAGGTGAATTTAAACAAAAATATGAAAGGTTATCAGTGCCCCAGGATAGTGACTACATACACATTAGTTTCCAGTGTCCATTGAACATGTGGAAGAAACAAGTCACACAACTTGTTGCAGGCTGTGATACACTAATGGCAGAGGGCCTGTATACTGAAAGGCATAATAACATGGCAAGAGTGTTGTAGTTTGGGTTGCACAAACATTACAATATTGAAGTAGTTGAGAGGCAGCGGAAACATGAGCCACAGAGCATCACAGAGAATAATGAAGTGTGTATCACATGGGGTCACCCATTACCAACAGGTCAAAAACTGATGCAAGAAAACCAGATATAGTAGTTCATGAACAGAGGACAAAAGTAGCATTGATCATTGAAATTGCTACAGCCAGTGATTACAGTGTCTTACGTACAGAGAGACAGAAAGTCATAGGGGCAATGTGGAAGAAGGATACCCAAGCAGGTCCAGTAGTAGTACTAGGAGCAAGGGGTCTCGTAAAAAAGAATTTACAATCATACTTAGATATGTTCCCTGTACATGTAACTCCATATGAATTGCAAAAGGAGTCAATTCTGGGCACATTGTGGGTGCTGCAAGGAGCACCTTTGGCTAGGATCAAATATTGAAACAGTACTAATTTCACAAATGTTATTCATACTTTGACTTATAAATGGGGTTTATTCCTTTCATGGTATTAGAGACCCAAAAGACTTGGAAAAATTAAACCAGCAGCCATCCTAGATGTATACATGCATATGTCTGTCCCTACCACTGGTCTGGGATATCACGAGAGCACCCCACAGTACATAGTTTAACACATTAGTGGCTCAACTCTGTGTTCCCCCTTTGTATGAGGATGTAACGTTCAGTATACATAAGGCAACACACTCTTTCTAATTCATAGCCTGACCTCAGCAGTCACCAGTCTACAAATACACATTTTGTTTCCATAGGTGTTATCATGTCCTCAAGAGGGTGCATATGGAAGAGGTTGGACAATCTCAGCCAAGCTGAAAATGATGTCCTGCAACATGCACTTAGGACCTGCAGGGGTCACCTGTTGCAGAGAGGGGATGCTTGCTATGCACTATGGACACATGTCTAGGAAACAATCAGTGACATCAGTGTTGCTGCTGGGTAAACTTGCATAACACATCAGTGTTCAGGGCATGTCACTAACTACCTCAAAACTTTCTTTCTTATTTCCAAATCTATTAATACCTCTGCAGTTACTGTTACTGTTTATGTAATACATAATAATTAGTATAAATAGCATACTCCCTATACTTTTTATGTAACTTCCTATACTTTTGTGTTATCTCCGTTTTGTTTTTAGACTTGTAAACTCTTGTGACTACTGCATGTGTTTTTAAATTACCATGGTATTCTATGTTATGTTAAATTGTTTGTACTATTTGGAGATTTTCTCCCCGGGCCTCCGCTGAAAAAGGGTTTTAGCTCAGTCGGACACTCCTAGTCAACAAATGTAAAATAAATAAATAAACAGGTGGGCTTACAAGAAAGCATGCAGCATAATTGCTGACAGGTCAGTCACTGGAAGGTCCTCTTCCTCAGTAAACTTAATTGATAACTTAACTGATGAGGAAGAGTTTCAGGTGTCCCTACATGGAGATGATGAGGCTATAGGTATTGGGTCTACTTCACGTTGTCGTAAGCTGACAATGCAATATCGAAAGTGAAGAACATTGTGCAAGTAAATGGAAATCTCCATAAGGGAAGATTTCTGTTTACCTCAATGTAGTGCGGTCTCGGAGTTGGTATATTTAAGTAGGGGGGTGTGGTGGGTGCAGCCCCTTTGCCTACACCATTTAGTTTTTTTTTTTTAATTTGTTTTGTTTTTTTTACGTTATTCGATGTTTTACTTAATCGATCAATAAAGTTTGACCTTTATTGATTCGATTAAGTAAACTTTCGATAACGTGATATAGATGCTAGGTATCATATTTGGACTAGTGGGCACATGTTGCCAGGATGTCCAACCCTCACATGTCTCAGAGGGAGATGCACCAGGCTAGTAGCTATACTGAATGTGTATACAACAGTAGTGTAAGTACTGAGCATAGGCAGGCCACATATAACACTACATATGTTTCCTATAAGCACAGTGAGTATGTGTGTGTGTGTGTGTGTGTGTGTGTGTGTGTGTGTGTGTGTGTGTGTGTGTGTGTGTGTGTGTGTGTGCGTGTGTGCGTGTGTGTGTGTGTGTGTGTGTGGGCATACAGAAATGGCAGTGTTGATATGTCTAATTTATATCTGTATATTCTGCACTACTGTTTATGTGTACAATACAGGGCTGCAAATGTGCAATGGCTTTAAATTCATACTGTTCATTCTTGTATTATATAGTCACAGGGCAGCCACTGCTATGGTAACACCTGTGCAGGCTGCATCAGGGCAACAGGCTGATATCAGCAACTGTGCAAATCTTACAGTGATGTCAAGACACAGATCAAGTCACAGTAGGATAAAACATGGGAATTGCCTGTTTCCCTTCTGAGTGGTCCTCCACCCGTTTTTTGGGATGAAGGCACAGCCAAATTTATGACTGAGCTACAGGCTGCACAGCTCCCATGGGAAAGCTCATCATAACTGAAATCAGCAGCGCAGCTCCCCCTGTAGATGCAGTAACAGAGGAGCACCCTCCATCTGAGTAGAGTGTAGTAACCATATAGCAGCATAACAAGGGTTCCCAATACCATCACATGTCTCGGCCTGCCCTTGGCAGTGATAGGGTTCAAGTACCAGGTGTCCAGGGCTATTGTCCAGCACAGGCAGCTGCTACCCATGCTAACATGTACATTGAAGTAGTGGTGCATGGCTTCAGTGAGGATGTCACCCATCACTGCCAATGCCTTGGTGAGACCATGGAGTCCCATGGTGATGCCATCTTTGGTCTCATTAGGACTATGATAGCATATGTTAGCACCATGTCCACCTCTGTACAGAGGATAGCAAATGCCAATATCACTGCCCTGTCCAGCAGAGTTGTCTACAGTTGGGACAGGTACATGCCTGAAGGTGGCATGAGTGGCCATCGCAGGGCACATGGTCGGATAATGCAGTTCAAAGCGTATCTCACTGCCAACACCATGGGCAGACAACCTTGCCATCCTCCAGGGGTAGGACACCTCAACAGCAGACTCCATAAAGGTCCCATTCCCACAGTAGAACAATATCTGGGACCTCTATTCCATCTACATCAAACCAGTGCAGTGGTTCCAAATCTTAGCTTCATAGTCACATCCTTCTTGTCACCAGAGGATATTGAGTGATCAACAAAGTATCCCTTGCTACAACACTCTCCCCCATCTACACCTCCAGTGATATGGCCACCTGCCCAGATTGTCATTGTGTCCCTTACTACCTGTGCACATGATAACAACTGTGACTCACTCCATCCTCCCTCCTGCATGATGGTGTATGTGGAGATATCTGATACATTGTGTGACTTGATCTTGCACTGACTAGTATAGCATTTAACTAGTACAAAGCATGCACCATGTCTGTTCTGTGGGACACTGCACTGTCACTGTGTGCTTCTTATGGCCCCACAGGGCTAGATATCAACGCTTCACCTGCACTGCTCCTGTGGACTGTGCCCATCTATTACTAGGAGTGTATTCAGCTGCTGCTTGCTGTCTTTCAACATCACTGTCAACACCATAGGGTCATAGGTTCATAGGTAGGTACTAGGCTATTGGCCCTAGGGCCTATATAAGCCTAGCCAAAAAAGTACCCTGGCTTTTGCCACCCAAGAAAATTATTTTCCTCTGCCCCTGTCGAGCAGAGCCACATAGGTGATCCCCGGAGTGAATTTCCTATTTCCCATCCAATCATCAAGATTTTTCTTGAAGAGTGCTAATGAGGAGCTTTGTTTGATACAGATAGGTAGTTTGTTCCAGAGTATGGGAAGTCTCTGAGACGAGACTCTATCCCTCCAGCATGTTCTGTTTATTATGGTGACAAGGATTAGGTCCCTAGAGTGTGTAGTTTGGAGGGATTGGGATTTCTTTAAGTGGAACATGTCCAACAGCTCTGGGTTTGACATAGCTTTGTGTGTTAGGCAGAGATCACCTCTGAGTAGCCAATATGTGATGGAGTAAAGCTGGAGTTTTTTGAGAAGGTCTGCGTAGGGCATCTGTTTGAGACTGGTAATCTTCTTTGTGAGGTATTTCTGCAGCCTTTCCAGATGTTGTAGATGTCTTGTGAGGTACATACCAAAAGGGGCGTTGTAGTCTATAATGGGTCTAATGAGTGATGAGTAGAGGGGAACAATGACTTCTTTTTTCCTGGATGAGAAACCTTTTGTGATGAGGTGTGCCACATAGAAGGATTTCCTGACTACTGTGGTGATGTGATTATCAAAGGAGAGACTACTGACCACCTGTGTCCCAAGGTCTCTTATCACACTTTCGGTGTTAAGTAGACTACCACCTATGTGGTAGCTCATGGGTACAGAGTTTTTACCAAAGGGGATGGCAATACACTTTTTGGCATTGAGCTTGAGGCCATGGCTTTGACACCAGGCATCTGTCTCAGTGAGGCCCTTTTGTAGGATGTCCACATCATTAGGAGTTTTGATTATGGCTCCTAGTTTGCAGTCATCTGCGAACTTCATTAGCCAAGACATTCTGTGTTAGCCTGTACTTCAGAAAAGCAGATACTAAACAGGAGAGGACCCAGGACTGAACCCTGTGGTACTCCACTTGTCACTGGTCTAAAGTCAGATTTGGTGTCTGCTACTTTCACAGTGTGGGTTCTGTCAGTAAGCCAGTTGGCAACCCATCCTGTGAAAGGAATTTATACCTAGTTTAGTGAGTTTACCTATAATTCCAGAGTGGGGGATGGTGTCAAAAAGCCTTGGCGAGATCTAGATAGGCTGTGTGAACCACCCTACCCTCATCTACGGCTTTGGTGAATGCTTCAAAGAAGTCTATCAGGTTTAGGAGACATGATCTGCCTTTTACAAACCCGAACTGGGTGGGGTCCAGAGTTTGGAGATTACCAATGTCTTTGTTTATAAGTTCCATGATGATATGTTCCATGGGCTTGCAAACCAGTCTCGTTAGGCTAATGGGGCCATAGTTCCCGGGGTCCATGGTGGCTGCCCCTTTGTGGAGTGGGATAACCATCACTGTGTACCATTCAGTGGGCACAAAGCCTGAGTTGAGGCTATGACTGAACATTGTGCTTAGGTGGGGTGCCAGTTCATTCTGTAGTTCATGTAGAATGCAGCCTGGGATGTTGTCAGGTCCCATGGATGCTGTGTTCTTGGCTTTGGAGAGTGTGGGTTTTACCTGTACAGCCGTGATTACAGGAACTTTGCATTCTTCCAGTATAGAGATGGGCCCTTTAGGGGGTGAGAGGGGGGTAAAGTTAGCACAGAACCTATCTGCCAGGATGTTGGCAATATCAGTTGACTCTGTATATTTAGTGCCATTGTGCTGTAACTCAGAGCAGATCAGAGTGTTGCCATTGAGATTCTTGACATAGCTATAGAATGCTTTGTGGTTGTCTTTAGAATCAGTTGTGATTTTGTTTTCCTAACTAGCTTTGGAGGATTTTATGAGGGATCTCAGCTTCTTACTGAGGCTGTCCAGGGAGTTCCTCCAATCATTGGATTTTACTCTTTTTTGCAACAGTTTCTTCTGTTGTAGAGTTTGTTTATGGCAGGGGACCACCAGATTGGCTTCCTTTTTTTGGAGGATAGCATCTTGGTTCTGTTAGGGATAGCATGATCCATGCACTCGTGTAAGTGCTTATAAAGTGCATTTGTGTAGGATTCAGCAGTCGTACCTCTATTGTCCATCTGCATGGGTGTCATGTTTGCCACTTCTGTCTTAAGAAGTGTGAAGTTGGCTTTGGAGAACATTTTTACAGTGGTTTCCCTAATGGGGGTGGGGGTGGCATGTGGATGTCTAGGGTGATTAGCTTGTGGTCGGATCTGACCAATGAGGAATTGACCTCTGGTGTGGAACACCGGTCACCCATGTTGGTAATGAGCAGGTCTAGGATATTGCTGCCCCTGGTGAGGGTATGGATAAGTTGATCCAAGGCATTGCAATTTATGAATTCCAGAAAATGTTGAGCAAGAGAGTTGGTACATGAGTAGTTTTCCCAGTTAATGGTGGGGTAGTTGAAATCGTCCATTATTGGGGTGTTGGGTTGTACCCTAATATTTTCCAGTGTATCAAGAAATGAGGAATGGGAATCCTGGGGCATGGTGGGGGACCTGCAGCAAGTTGCAATTTGGATTGCAGTCTTGCCCAGAGTTAGTTGCACTTGGATAATCTCGGATGCATTATGCTGAGCAACTAGCCTGGAGGTGTGGATATCCTTAATGAATATGGACACACCTCCACCTTTAGTGTTCCGGTCCAGGTTAGGTGGATGAGAGGTGTGGTATGAATTATATCCTGGTAATGCAGGGGTGCTCTCTAGGGCCTTGAACCAGGTCTCTGTCACTGCACAGTTGTCGATGTTCTCTATTTTAAGGATTGCCTTGAGTGAATGCATTTTCAGGTTTAAACTTTTAGCATTGAGTAGCATTACCCTCAGATTTTGCTTGCTTGTACCTGTTACAGTGGTGAATATGTCATTTGAACCATACCTAAAAAAGGCCCTATAGGGGTGGCAAGAGCCTTAGCCAGTATCTGGAATCCCAAGGGCGACAGGTGCAGGCCATCTCTGGCAAAGCATCATGATCTGTCTGTCATGTCATCCCAGCAGACAGATACTGGATCTCCTTAGAATGACACCAGAAGCTTAGCCAAATGTTGAAGTTAATCATTTTGTCCTTGTACTGTGGTATCATTCTGGGTGATGGCAGGATGCTACTCAGGGCTAGGGTCATACCTGCCTGGGCTACAAGATCAGAGAACTCCTCCATGTCTCTTTTCATGTAGTCCAGGGAGGTATGTCTCAGGTCATTCACACCAACATGGACAATGACAGAGTCATATTTGTACTTGTTGTTGAGTGACCTGAGTGCATGCTTTATGTGGTGGATTCTGGCACCCGACAGGCAGCTAACAGTAACTTTCTCCTTGTTTAGCCTGGTGAGTAGAATATCAGTGTGCTTGACTATAGAGTCACCTATGACTAGAGTGTTGGGTACGTTGTTATGCCTTATGGCTGTGGTTGAGTGGCACACTGAGGTTGTGGGCTATGTGTCATTTGGGTTGTGTTGGGGGCTGCAGGTTGCTTGCATTTTTGCTTGGAGGTTTCTGTTGGTTGAGCAGATTTTTATTGAGAGCCTCCATGAATGTAGGTGTGTGTTTTGTGTTGCTATGTGTGTGTTTTGGTGGTGTAGGTTTTGAGGGACTATGTGATAAGTGTGGTGTGGTGCAAGTGTTTACCTTCTCCTCTTGATTGTCTAGTCCAGTCTTGGGTGAAGAGAGCTTTGCTTCAATTTTGGCTATATAAGTGCATCCCTCACAGGTTGTAGTGTTGGGTGGTAGGAGGAGAGGGTTGTCTGTGTACATGAGGCAATTGCTGAATTGGCCCCAGATGTCCAGATTCATCAGGTAGACAGGAGAAAACACTGGGAGCTGACCCTTAGACATGACTGGATAGGTGCTTATTTATTAAGTACTAAAAACTGTTTTCCTCTAGACAAGTGAGGAAAGTTAAGTGCTGTAGTAATTTGTAGCTTATTTAGTGCTTACAACGAGTTCTGAACAAGTGCTGAGCTCAAAGAAACAGATTTGAGTGCTAAAACTAAACAACTGGCTAGTTCTAAGGCAAAATTTGATTATGGCACTGGGAATAGTTTAACCCTAGCTAAGCGGCAATGTATAAAGTGTATTTTTTTTAATATAACAGTAGCAAATGAGCAAACTGATTTAAACAAATTAACCAATTAACCAATAAAAAGCTAAAAACTATGCCCCGTTCCAGCAGTCTTCGATCAGACAAGTTCTAACTGCACATTCCTGCCACTAGGGTACAGGGGAACCTTCTCCAAAAAAGATGGTCTGGATTAGTGCTCAAGTTATATAAACAAAGCTAGATTCAGCAGGTCTGAATTTAGTCTGTGCTACAGAAAACAAGGCGTACCAATTTCAGAAAGAAGCAGTTCAAATAAGCAGGCACAATACGCCTTTAACCAAAAACTCCCAGCTCAGAAGGGCAGAATCTACCCTCTCCTCCCACAAGAGTGCAGACCACATCTTCTTAATGTAAAATAAATGGCCCGAAGCCCAAGTGCTTAAACCAGAAATAATACACTTTAAGAATAACAGACACTAAGCCTTCAGTCAGCAACTCCCAACTTAGAAGGATGTAAGCTACCTATCCTGCCACAACAGTGCAGACCACAAACCTTCTTAATGTAAAAGAACTGGTCTGAAGCCCAAGTGCTTTAACCAAAGGCTTACAATAAGTTACAATTTAAACAGGCTACTAACAAGCAGTAATAAATGCAGCAGAATAAATGCAATAAAGTGGGAAGAAACACAAATACAGTAAAAGCAGATGAATAAAGTGCAATTTTTTTATATAACAATAGAAAACGAGCAAACTGATTTAAACAAATTACCCAATTAACCAGTAAAAAAGCTCAAAACTGAGCCCTTTTCCAGCAGTCTTCAATCAGACAAGTTCTAACTGCACACTCCTGCCACTAGGGTGCAGGGGAAACTTCTCCAAAAAAGATGGCTTGGATTAGTGCTCAAGTTATACAAACAAAGCTAGATTCAGCATGCCTGAATCTAGTCTATGCTACAGCAAACAAGGTGCATCAGTTTTAGAAAGAAACAGTTCAAATAAGCAGGCACAATAATCCTTTAATCAGAAATTTCCAGCTCAGGCTGGCAGAATCTAACTTCTTCTCCCACAAGAGTGCAGACCACAAACCTTCTTAATGAAAAATAACTGGCCTGAAGACCAAGTGCTTAAACCAGAACTAATACACTTTTTAGAATAACAGACACTGAGTCTTAAACCAGCAATTCCCAGCTTAGAAGGATGTAAGCTACCTGTCCTGCCACAACATTGCAGAGCACAAACCTTCTTAATGTAAAACAGCTGGTCTGAAGCCCAAGTGCTTAAACCAAAAGGCTCAGAATAAAAGTTACAATTTAATCAGGCTACTATCAAGCAATAATAAATGCAGCAGAATAAATGCAATTGGGTACTTTTAAGAAGAGGCAAAAGCAAAATAAAGTGTAATTTTTTTAGTAAAGTGCAAGGAGAGAGGAAGGAGGAGCAGAAGAAAAATTCAAGGTTAAGAACCTAAGTGGGTTGGCCTTCTCAGATGTTCTCTCTGTATTAAGTAGACTGAACACCAGACTGGGAGGGGTGCCCCAGATCAAATTTACAGTAGGGGCAGGCAACTGCAAAGCCACCAACTATAACAACACTACAATAATAGGGTGGGAGGAAGGAAGGGGGGAAAAACAGTTTCGGGACAGATGAGAAACATAAAACAATGGCATAAAATATATAAAATAATTCAATCAGGCAAAAAAATAATTCACTCAGGCAAAATTAAGACAATGCAGAACTCTGAAAGGTTAAAATGCCAAGAAATATACTTATCAATCAGCTATATATTTCCAGATTGTTTGAGAATCACACTTCAGCCAGAACACCAGGAGTTTCCAACAGTGTAGACAATGTTGATGTGATGGCTGTGACAGGGATTGCTGTAGATGGTCTAGAGGTTTTCAGGACAGATAGCTGGTCTGCATGGACTGCATGCTTCCTAGTAATTATAATAAGTTACATATAGCATATTACAAACATCTTACAGGGTGTGGTGGTCATGTACTGCAGATATATCCAGTCAGCAGAGCAGGGCCTTCAGCAAGCAAGACAAATGGCCTCTGTTTTTTCTGGTTTGTGCTTGGGTGGTTTTATACTGCAGTTCAGCCACGTTGTGTGTGTCTTATATGACAGTAATCCACCAGGGCTCTAGTGAGTATCCAGCATCATCTGAAACATTGTGGGACATGTGGGTGGATGATACATTCCTACTCATTGCCTTTGGCTCTGTTTATGTCGAATTAGCACAGTGCCTGTACTTACCCACAAGGTGACCTTATATAATTTCACTGTGGAGGAAGCAGAGATATCGATGACTTGTATGCAAGATGTGGGAATCCTCTGCACTGCAAGAGTGCTGTGCAGACACGACACATTGGTCATTAGCCCATGTGTATTGCACAGCTATCTGATAATCGATGTAATGGTTGTCCCCCCCCCCCCCATTGACATAATATTGCTACAGAAACCAAGACAGGGGTTTATTACTACATGTGTAATCTAAAGCACCCAGTACACTGGGGAGGCGGATGATGCCATAGAAGTCTTGTAGGATGGCGGCTGCCTTCCTTGGTGAACTGGGAAATTTGATGTGCTCATTCACATCTGGATTTAGTGTATCATGAAATGTATTGGGTATTCTGCAAACTGGTGCAGATGATATGCCTCTGTAGTTACTCTATAGCTAATATAGTAATTACTATACATATTTTAGTGCTCACTGATACATCTAGTCCACAAATTCCTCCCAAGTTTCTGAGCCAACGGACATATAATATATCAAGCTATTCAAAAACGGTCTGTCAGATGCTGGTCATTTCGCTGGTGGGAAGTGATACACTCCCACCACTGTTTTACTCGTGCTGCCTGCTGCTGAGTCACTGTGGCAGGTGAGAGGAAACGGTGCATACAGCCAATAAATGCTGCTATGTTGTCACTGCTGCTACTTGTAGTATCTTTGCATATTGCAACTCTGCAAATTCTGTTGTACTTTTTGCTCTTAAAAGTGATGCACAATTTGCTGTCAACTGTCCAGATTTTCACATTAAATCCAGGTTTCTGCCTCATGTTTTTGGTCCATTCCTCATAAAATTTGTGGCTTTCTGACAAACTACTGGCAATTGAATTCACTAAATAATGAAGGACATTTAAGTTTCAGATTTCATATCCTTATGAAAATGTTTAGCAACTCAAAATCTTTCAGTCTAGCAACTTTCTAAGTTTATAAGAACAATATTTCAAATTTGTTTCTATTTTTTGTGCCTTTGTCCCCCCATTATTTTTGGCTTTGTCCAGATTTCTTGTGTCAAGAGATAGAGAAGCATGCTCCCTATGTCTATGCGACCTGCTTTCAGAGGCATTCGCTTACATCATACTATGCACTGATTAGATTTTATGACCTCATTTATAGGTCCTTACACAGTCATTTGCATGTACAATGCCAGTGCTGTTTTCCCTGTTGCTCAGTAGCACAAGCAGGCAGTGTGAATTATAAAATTCCTTCATGTGGCCTCATCCTGCAGCACAGCATGCTGTGCACTGTGCAAGGAGTCTATGAGTTCCACCCTGAGTCTGCTTCTGGCTTGAAACAGATTAGCATGTCAAAACATACACACACGCACTCACACACACACACACACACACACACACACACACACACACACACACACACACACTGATCAAATATAACCTAATGTGCTAATTCCTCCTACTGATGTGTAACTGAATAAACATATTCACTCTCATTTCTTCTGCACCTATCAAAGTAGTTTACATTTTAAGGGCTTAACATTTTGGCCTATATAAACCCTTTCCCATCTAAGTAATGTTTCTAGATCTTTCATATGAAAGGTAAAAATTAATAAGAACCACAAACTAGACTATGACTGAAAAAAATGACAAACATACTTGCAATACAACCTAGGACTTACAGTCAAGCACTTTGCACATATAGAGCACTAAATACCAAGCATCTATAGTGTGATGTTCATAGGTTCATAAAATGTTACTAGGCTAATGGCCCTGGAGCCCTTACAAGCCTAGCCATATTTATCCCAAGTTGCCCCAGTTGTTGGTCATTAGATGAGTGAAATTCACAGAGGTAAGGGTCTATGGTAATTAATACTGACTTTCTCTGTCTAGGAGGAACATGGGTACCACCCCAGGAGTGAATCTGTGGTCACCCATCCATTGATCTAGGTTGCATTTGAAGTGGGTCAGGGAGGTGCTCTGTTTCATGTGAATTTGAAGCTTGTTCCCCAGAAGTGGCAGTCTCTGGAAGAGGTATCTAGATCTCCAGCATGACCTGTTCATGTCAGAGGCTAGGTTAAGATCCCTGGACTGAGTGACCCTCATGCAGTTTGATTTACAAATGTGTAGCATTTCCATCAGGGTGAGATCAGAGACTGCCCTGTAAGTCAGGCATACATCATCCCTTAGCAACCTGTAGGATTAAGAATATAGTGACAGAGCTTTCAGTCTTTCTGTGTAACATTTGTTTTGTGTACCCTGCAATTTCTTGGTGAGAACCCTCTGTGGTCTCTCCATTTGTTGCAGGTGTCTGGTGAGGTACATGCAAAAGGGAGCATTGTTCTCAATTATTGGTTTGATGAGGGCCGAGTATAATGGAATTATAATATCCTTTGATCTAGATGTAATGCCTTTACTTATAAGATGTGCTACATAGAATAATTTCTTTACTACTATGGATACATGGTGGTCAAAGTATGGGTTGCTATCAACCTGAGTACCCAGATCACATACCACTGGGGCTATACTTAGGGCTTTGCTGTCTGTAAAATAATTAGCAGGGATGTCAGCCTTCCAAAAGGGAATAATAATGCATTTTTATTTTGCATTTAGCTTTAATCTGTGGCTTTAGCACCAACTATTTGTTTGTGTTAACCCTGTCTGCAGTATATCAACATCATTAGGGGACTAAGTGATTGCTCCCAAATTGCAATTGTCAGCAAACTTGGTCATCCACAGGCCATCCAAGTGTGCCTGGATTTCTGAGAAATAAATTCCAGACAGTAAGGGGCCCAGCACAAAAGCCTGTGGTATGCCACTGGCAGCGCATAGTAAATTAATAAAGCAAGTAACACTAGACAAGTTTACTTCAGGAGTTGTGCTAGCAAAGTGCAAGTGAAAAAATTGTCCAACATCACAGGAAAAGCCGTCAAGCATGACCTAATGTGCCCGAAGCTATGCACACTCAGGTGCAATGAAACAGCAGAAATAGGGAAAGTACAGTGAAGTGTAAACACATTTCATCATATAAATGGAACGGAAATAGCAAGGTAGGACAGTTAGAAAAGGGAAAATAACAAGCGGATGAAAACATACCAGCTTAACAAAAAGGAATTACAATTAAGGGAAAGAAGGGCATATTTTTAGTAAGAAAGTTTCCAATTTGCCATATAAGACAAAGATAGCTGAGGAAAATAGCAAAGAATAGTTTTGGGACAGACAGAGGAATAAGGGAAGGAAGTTGGGTCAGACAAACATAAATCACAAAAACAGACAGACAGGGATGGTAGTGAAAGAGAAAGGTGGGACTATCTGGGAATGAGCACAGACATATAGAGGATGGACAATCAGTGACAGGGAGGTCTGAGAAACAACAAGGTATGCAGAATTACACATAAGGCAGGAAAATAAATGTATGTGGAATAGAGTAGTGTACATGGTAGATGCCAGAGCGGCCAGAGGTCAACCCACAATGACATCAGTTATCTCTGTGGCTGTAGTTCCGTGGCCTGCTGCAATTGACCAGCCACACAAGGAGGCACTCCATGATGGTGAAGTGGGTGTCTAGCTGTTGTTTCACCTCAGGTGATGCCAGCTTACACAACTGTTGCCGGGAGGCCACAAGAGGACCCCTCCAAGCCATAATCAGAACAGGATCCTCCAGTATAATAGACATAGACACCAGTAGTGAGCCCTCCAGGTCACCTCCAATAAGGAGATAGAGTGTTCTGTAGGCAGCCTGGCCTCATGACCACTGGTGACCTGGCAGCAGAGGCATCGTCTTCAGCTGGTTGAGGGGACCATTGTTGCTCCTCTGCCAAAACCACTACTGGCCTGCAGAAGGAAGAGAATGTGAAATGAGAACCCATTAATATGCACACATGTAATACATAACAGTACTGCTGTATAGTATGGCAGTGCACATTACATATGCACCCTGCTGAAATGGGTGGTGCTTTCACCTCCAGCAACATCTGCCCATGTTTGGCAGTCCACAGCTGCTCGAAGACAAAGTTGGAAGAACTCAGCACAGACTAGAAAAAAACAGTAAAACTCTGACTCTCTGTCCCTAACCTCTGCTTTACAATCCCTAGTCACTGTAACAATACCTCCACTGTCCATCAAAATGGATGATGCCAATGACATCACTCACTGTCATGGCAACCCCATGTCAGGTATCCACCTTATACAAAGGGCCATTATACTAAACTTGCAGGCACTCCTGAAAGTCCCTGTGAAGGAAGAACCAGAAAAATCCTGCTCTGCCATGGATACCACAGAGGCACCTTGCTGTTTTCAGTACCTGAGGAAGTCATGTCCAGTCAAAAAAGGTCAACTCATGGAGCAAAATACACACACCATACACACAGGTGTACATTCAGATATCAAGTGGCGCTCATCTTAGGCAGCAACAAGACATAACTGAAAGTCCATGTAGTATAGGGAACCATCTCCATGAGTGGCAAAAATGCTAGGAGTGATCATGTGTTGTCAGCCTAAGAACAAGCAGGAAAGTATGGGTTAGTGCCATTTAGTGTTGGCAGTGTGGAGCATTACAGTAGAGATTCACAGACAACTGCATTAAATTCCCTCATTAACATGTCTGCTGTGCTAACGTGCCCATATTAGCATCAAAGAAAATGGTAACACCATATATCGAGGCCACACTAAGGCAAGCAACTTTAATATCAGCAGTTTACTGAATTAAAGTACTTTGAAATATGTACACAGAAGAATGACAAGACACATAGAAATATAAATCTGCACTTTACTCAACACCCAGCATGTATTGCATTAACAGGGACATAAAGCAAATGGTATATTCAGGTGCAGGAACACAGTAGAATTTCATGATTTCATGACACTGTCATATCCAGCTTTGGGGGTAGGGGCACAGCAGAGGCTATTTGCACACAGAGTAGGACATATCATGTAAGACATGATGGCCATTGTACAGAGGATGAGGGATGGCAATGCATATTGGGAGAACAGGGTATGCACAGACAGACAGGGCTCAATATGTTGCTGCAAGAAGGGATGTCATATTACATGTCTTTACTGCAGCTTTAGAGAATGAGAGTAGTGGACACAGCACAATGTGGGACAGGAAAGTGATCACCATACACGCATACACATGAGGGACATCCACAGAGAGCTATTCACACACAGACACACAGACTGACGTGTGTAACCTACAGGTATGTATGGCTTGTCATGGATTCATTAGAGAGACAACAGTTAAAAAAAAATCACCATCCGCTAGACTATGGTGTTACTCCAGGCTCCCTGCCAAAGTTAATGTAAGCAAGTCTTTCAGGACTAGGTGTGGGAGGCTGTAGCGGGACAGGATAAATCTCCATTCTCACCAGTATTTGCTGATTGTCCTGTAACCTTAAGCCTCACCCAGACTACACAAGGGTTGCTAGTCCAGACAACATCTGTGAACCACATTGCTTGACCTATGCATACACTACATGGAGGGAAGCATGGTGGTCTGCATCTCCTCTTGACTCCAGGTATGTCCCTGAAATGGCTGCAGCAGTTGACATTGATTAGTGATTGTGCAAATCAGTGATCCAGGCAGACCATTTGCTACCTACACCACTGAGGAGATGATGAGTGTGCTGTGGGATGAAGATCAGACAGTGCATGACCTACAGGATGAGATCTTTCCTGGTTTAAAATGTCTATAGAAAAAGTGGTTGAAACAGACAAATTCAGGTTCTGTAAAACAGAATGGAAACAGTTGCACATCTCATTGCTGGGTGTGATACTCTCATGGCTGAGTGTCTGTACAGTGAAAGGCACAAAAATGTGACAAGACTGCTGCACTGAGGATCGCTCAAACACTACAGTATAGAAGTAGCTGAGAAACATTGGAAACAGGAATCACAAAGCATTATAAACAGTGATGACATCTGGGTCACATTAGATTATTCAATACTAACAATTCAAAAAAATTGCAAGAAAACCAGATATAGTACTCTAAGAATAAAAAGACAAGCATAGCATTAATCACTGAAATTGTGAAATTGCTACACCCAGTAATTACAGTGTATTACGTGCCAAGAAATACAGTCATAAACTACCAGGATTTGCAAGCAAAAAAAAAGAGCAATATAGAACAAACATACCCAGACAGTTCCAATAGCAGTAAGAGTACAGGACTAATGAAAAAAAATGCAATCATATTTAAATATGCTGCTGGTATACATAACCCTCTATAAACTGTAGAAGGAGGCAATTCTACGTGCATTTCAGGTGCTGAAAAGAAGACGTTTAGCTATCATCAAAGACTTGAAGCAATACTGATTTCATGAACTTTAATTATGTTCTAAATTTGGAATAGGGTCTATTCCCATCAAGGTATGTAAAAAAACTAAACATTTGGAGAAATTAAGTTTAAAATACCAAATAATAATGTTGACAGAGGACACCCATGCCTCATACCTATTTCAAAAGCTTGTGAAAATCCTATATGCATTTGTATTTTGTATTACTGTATATGGAAAATGTTAATTTTACAAAATTGTCCATTAATCCATATTTTATTAAATCTTGATTACTGTAGATGGAAAATATTAATTTCATAAATTCTCCATTAATCCATATTTTATTAAATCCTTTTTCAGATACCATAATTCTACCTGTCAAATGTCTTTTTAGCATCCAGACTTAAAAGAGTAACACTCTTATGGAATAACTTGGCATGCTGTACAATTAATGTCATCCTCATTGTATTGTCAAATGTCTTACTACTTTTTACAAACCCCAGTTGGTCCTGATTTATCAAACCTGTTCCAATGTTCCCAAGTCTCTCTACTATTAATGCAATGAAAATTTTATAGCCATAATTTAGGATTGAGATTGGATGGTATGAAGAAGGATTTCTTAGCCTGTTTTCTAGAGTGGTGCACCGGCCCTGTTGCCAATATGTTATTAAAAAGAAATGAGATGTTGTTATAACTTCAGACCTACTCACTTCCAAACTTCACCTGTAGACCATCCATCACCAGAGTTTTACCCTGGTTTAATTTAGTCACAACATCTTTGATTTCATCCACTGAGGAGGATATTCTTAAATCTTCAGCTTGCTCTGTCCTTAAACATGGAAAATTCAATATTAATCCAACTTCTTATCTCCCATACAAGTAGATTCTTCAGCTTTATACAAAGAATCATAGTATGCTTTAAACTCCAGTAATATGTCAGATGGATCCATCAGTTTTTCTTTTGAAAGCATAGATATTAAAAGATTTATTACCTGTCTTGTTTTCTGCTGCCTTACCCTAATATGAATTATGTGATGGTATCTTGGAGACTCCTTAAAGAAACAATGTTTAAGTGATTTCCAGTTAAATTCTCATTTTTATCCATTTCATAGATTCTCCTTTCTATTGGTTAACCCATGCTCATCTATGTTCACTCCCTTAAGTTTCTGGTCTTCTAATCTTGCCATGTCTCTCTCCATAGAGGCTAATGTAGCTTTGTTAACTAACCCCTCCTGCTATACTTAGATTAATCACAGCTGATATTTTAATCATTAATTTATTGAAGTCTTTCATTGCCATTTCCAATTATACTTGTCAGTTCCCTTACTACGAACTCTCTTAACCAAGTTTCAAATGTCTCCTGTTACAAATAATATGTAGGAAATCTTCATGTTTTTTCTACTTTGGAGGCATGACCTGATATTACTGAGGCTAGAATTTCACTTCTTTTTCTCTTATAAATATACTCTTGCAGTACACATGCTCTATCTAATCTTAATGGACTAGCTGTTTGTGCTGATTTGAACATAAAACTTGGAACTGGATCTAAATACTCTGCCACATCCATTAATCCGATACATGTCTGACAATTTCCCAGTATATTGTCCTAGCCTAGATGCCATCATTCTCTTTGGATCTTTATTCACATATCTTGCATTAGTAATTATATTACCAATCCCAACACAAAAGGGTATGCCATCTTGCAAGTGTGTGATCTATTGCATTATTTCCCTAAATTATGTTCTTATAAAATCTGGGGTAAGGTACATTGTACAAATCATCATTTTCACCCTAATACATCCCCTTACACTTACATATCTTCCTTCAGGATATTCTAATTTAATCTCAGTCTCTGCTAACATAAAAACAGTTACCTGTCTTTTTCTTCTTCCATTAAATTGCTGATACCACACCCTCTCTCCATTTTCCCATGAGTAGCATCTAGTATTCTATTTTGTTTAGCTGTGTCCCCTGTAGCAGACAAAAATCAACTTTCATTGCATGATTACACCCTTTTCCTCTTTTGTTTGTTTAGTATCCCGTTTACGTTCCATGATATTAATTCTTAATTTCAGATCTCATCTGTGATGTTATCTCATGCTTAAATAATGTTTAAATAATTCTGGCCCAGCCAGGCACCCATTCTTATTTAGGTTCCCCTTAATATGTTGTTTAGCTGACCTTCCCTCACTTCCTGTAGGTCCTAATCTTTAAATATTTGAAGCATTAATAGTGTCCAATCTATTACATGTGATGTAGCACCTACCATAAAGTTAAATTTAACAGTTTTACTTTCAAAAAATAAACTATGTGCATAATACATAGAATGTGTTTAATTTCACCTTCCAGGCGAGAACTGCCTGCTGTTTGACGCTATTAGTTTTTACATACTCTTTCTCTAGTAACAGTACAGTAATTATTTTCTTCTACTTTTACTGTTGACTATATTGTCATTATATAAAACATTTCTAGTAAGCCAGTCAGTTTAAACAAGTAATACATAAATTGTACTGCTCGTGTTATCATTGTATTATTACTATTGCCATTTTATTTGTCGCACACAAACTTGTATCATTCTTGTATATCATCTCCAAATGTACACACATAAAAAAAGAATGTTTTCATTTCTCTCAAATCAGTTCTGCATTAATACTATATTATTCTGCAGAGCGTTACAAAGTTTAGTTAGTTAGTTAGTTTAGTTTAGTTAACCCATGAAAACATTAAGTTCTCACAACCTGCTAATGCTCTCCTGTTTTAATTATGCTTCAGATTCCATAACACAAACAAAACTGACATTGTACATAGATTTTTACTAACCAAGTAATGACACAAACACAGATTTCATCAACCAGATTACTTAAGTCCACTTATTTGTATTCTATCTTCTAATTTAACATTTCCTGTGTGCCAATTTATACAATTGACCTATGCAGTTTAATCACCAATCCTTATTTGTAGAGCTGGCCTGTTTACAAATATTAGGAAGGTCACCTTTCTCATTGTAAGATTCTCCACACACATATTGCCTTTGCACTTGAATGAGCTCTCCCCTTTCTTCCAGCATTCTGAGCCTTTCAGACTGATGTTGTATATCTGCAGCTTTACTCAGTAAGAAGCTAACCACCTCTTAAGGGTTTAAAAAGTCTTTGCTCCCACAGGAAGTTGTACTCTAAAAAGACAAACTAGATAAATAATTTTAAACCTGATATGTTGCTGTTTGCACAGACTGACAACAGGTAGAAGTTTCACTCTTTTTTTTTTGTCTGCTGACAGCTGAAAAATCATTGATTATAAAAATTTCTAGTGTCTCCCACCTTACACATCATACTCAGCTTAAAAATCCGGGTCTATATTATGTGATCTAAGAGTCTACTCTTCGAACATATAATAATTGACACATACAGAGTGAATGCTGTAAACCGTGAAGAGCCACGTCCGCAAATTATTTCCTCGGGAAAAAATTCAGTTGGCCGTTATTGGGAATTGCCCTTTTCTTCAGTGTAGAGTGATCTCGGAGTTAGTATATTTAGTTGGGGGTGGGATGGGGGGGCAAAGCCCCCATACTTGATTAGTGTTTTAAAGTTTGTTTTTTATTTTATGGCCACATGAATTGTTTTCCCCAAGGAAAAAATTTACGGATGTGGCCGTCCGCGCTGTATATGTGTCGATTATTATGTGTTTGAAGAAGAGACTCTTCAATCATATAATATAGACCCTCAAAATCCTGGTCAAGACTTTTTCTTTCATTACATACATTTCAAACTACACCAAAATATGTTGTCATTTGTTATTGTAGTGGGATCATGGACTTCAGGTTAATAGTCTGATTACTCACTCTATGTGGATTGAGTCCTCCGGAATACCAGTCCACCTGACCAGATGTTGTTGCATAAAAAAAGTTTCATTTCCTTCCTGCTATATTTTCTGAGACTGCAATCTATTTCAGATTTTTCTGCTTCAATCTAATCTCCATGTCTGCCTGTCTGTTCTTCTACAAACTCCTTATTTTAGTTTCATTGTCTGATCATTTGTCTTTTACAGCAGAATGTGTGTCTGATTCTGGTAGTAGCAGCTCGAAGGCTTTTTTTATATGTCCGTTGTAATTCCTCGATCTGCTGCCATTTTCTCAGAGCTGCTTATCCTGCGTTCCAGTGTGGGCCGCACTTTCTGTGTCTGACAGTCTACCTAGGATATAGCTTTTTGATTTGTGGTGCTTCTGGAAGTGTCCTTCTTTTTATTTTAGAACATTCAAGTGCACTAATTCATAATGTAAAGAAATGAGTGGACAGTAATCTAAGCTACCTTTCAATACCATTATGACTGACATTCAGGCTGAGACAAACAGTTCAATGTGTTTTCTAACCACATGCCATAACAGAAATCCCTCTAACCTGTCACATTTTGTATGTTCAGATGTGATGCTGCAAGTACACACTATCCGTCTTTAAGGGGAATAGCATGGAATATTTTTCACATCATGTAATAGTCAGATCTGACGTTTAATTAGGCATTTATATATAATAGAAAACTACACCTTTATGAGTGTGGTGAATAGTGATCATGACAAAGTATTGCAAGTTCACATCTGCAGATCTGATGACTGCATTTTTACTAGTCTACTCCAACAAATCAAGTGTCCTATAGGTTGCCAAGTGCAAAGCGGTCACTGTAGGAATTCAGCAAGTTAAACTGCTTATTCATTTTGCCAACAGACAAGTGGCTATATGTAGCTCAGCAAAGCCAGAGGTGAAAAGTAAAGTGTCTCCCCTATTTCACTGGGTGGAGGATGACTGATGCATGCATTAATGCATGTTCATTGGAAAGAATGCCACACATGCAGAGACAAAGCATATGCAGGGGAGAAACTCTGTCTTTTTAACTACATGGCAGGCAGTCATGCCAGTATGACATGGGGTACAGGAATTATGAGAGTGTACCCTGAAAGGCATACACTGAAATTGTAGTCCCAGTTCTTGACATTATCTGAACCTATGCAATGAGACTGCTCTTGCATGCAATATTCCCCTCACTGCAAGGTACAGAAATCTCAGAGTTTTAGAGTAGCAGAGGTGTGGAGGAACAGGCTAAAGGTGCAAGTAACAGTGAGCATTAGAATTCTTTTTGTAATTGTGGTTTATTTTTAAAGCATCAGGGCTTGCAGGATCAGTCTTCATACTTTTGATAAGGGAGCTAACAATCTGTGTAAACAATTCTGAACGTTTTCATATACTACTTCTGCTAATTTAAAATGTTTTATTTCCTTTGCATTGTAATTAATGTATAAGTTTGCGAATTGTATTTCTCCCTAACTCAAGATGCAAAATCTATCTGAAATTTAGGGGGTACAACAGAAGAGATGGTATGAATTTAACAGTTATTTCTTAAACATGAGGTGGAACACACGTGCATAAAACTGAAAAAGCACAACATAGGTACCAACTTTGAAAGCAAATACCTCAGCTAATTACAATATATGCAGCACCCCCTAAGAGTAGATCCAGTGGTATGTAATATGGGTACTCAGGTTGATAGTAATCTGAACTTTGATCACCATGTGTCTAAACTGGTGAAGAAGCCCCTCTGTGTTACACAACTCATAACTAAGGGCACAGCATCCAGATTAAAGGACATTATAATTTCATTGTACAAGCTCTCATCAGACCATTGTACACAGCTCTCATCAGACCAGTAACTGAGTACAATACACCCTTTTACATCACCAGGCACGTCCAACAGCTGCAGAGGTTTCTCACCAGGGAGATACAGGGTATAAAGAAACAACTCTTACATGGAAAGATTGAGAGCCCCATCATGGTATTCTATTTCCTACAGGCTACTAAGGGGCGATCTGTGTCTAGTTACAGGGCTGTCTCCATGGTACTGATGAAATGTTACACATTCATAAATCAAACTGCAGGGGGTTCACTCATTCCAGGGATCTTAACCTAGTCTCTGACATGAATAAATCATGTTGGAGAGACAGCTACATCTTTCAGAGACTACCCCCTCTCTGGTACAAGCTTCCCATTCATGTGAAGCAAAGCCCTTTCTGACCCTTTTCAAACATAAGCTGGAACAATGGATGGGTAATTGGAAAATTTACTCCTGAGGTGGCACCCATGTCCCTCATGGACAGAATCAACAGAGGCAGTTGGTATTAAATATCATAGCATGGGCTCATACTCTGTGAACTTCATTCAAATAGCTATGAAAACTTGGTAAACTCAGGATAAATATGAGTAGGCTTGTAATGGATCTTGGACCGTTAGCCTAGTAATCTCCTATGAAGAATAGCATAGAAATTAGAAGGCTGTGTCCAGCACTTTACTAAAAATTTTGCAGCTCTGATATACCTTTCTCATACAAAATTATGGCTGCCAATAATGTCCAGTTAATTAGGTCATACAACAGAACCAAAGGAAATATAGATGTTATAGCCATGCTCATTCAGGTCATCTAACCACATTTTTAGAGAATGTCCAGATTTATGCTTCATATTGTTGGTCCTTCCCTCTTAACAATTGCAATTTTCTGGAAAATCATTGAGGAATTAAGTCATTAAATAAAAACAGACATCTGAGTTTCAGACTTCATATCCTTCAGAAAAATGCATGCTAATACAAAATATTATTCTAGCAACTTTCTAAGTTTATACAAGCAATATTTAAAATGTGTCCTTGATTTTGTGCCTTTGCCCCTCATTTGTTTTTGGCTTTGTCTGGAATTATTGTGCTAAGGAGTTGATTGGTATGGTTGTGCCACATGTGATCATCACAAAGCATGGTTCTTGTCATAGCTACAACATAAAGGTCATTCAGAAACTCTCAGGAGCATAAATGAAATAGCAAAGCCATTTAGCATATATGAGTGCTAATGAGCATACACAGACACACACACACGCACGCACACACACACACACACACACACACACACACACACACACACACACACACACACACACACACACACACACACATGGCTGTAACATTTTGATATCACACTGGATCACTCTAGTTATGTCACTATGACATATGCATGTTGCTGTGACATATGCATGTCGCTGTGACATATCATGTACAGCTTAAGCTGCATATTTTAATTCTGTTTATGCTCTTCTGGATCATCACTGTGGACAGACATGGCATAAATGTCAAGTGCATAAACATAGACCCAGTAGAGACAATAAAACCAAATACCTGTAGATCAGGTGGCAGAAGTAGCTAGAGGAGTATGTAGTTGCAGGCTAATGCATGAACTAATGAGGGCACTCTATCCCGCAAGATAGAAGCAACAGAAATCAGGCAGGGATCACAGGGACAATGTATGACATGATTTTATGGCATGCCACTGGACCGGGTCTATATTAGAACATCGAAGTTTCAAAACTTCAAATGTTCTAATATCAAACCCTATTCAGTGAAAGCTAAAAATATCTTAGCAACAGAAAACCAGTTTTTTTTCCTAGGGAAAGAATTTGGTTGTTCGTTTCTGTTGCTTCGGTATTTTCAGCACCGTGGTGGAAAGTTACAGGTCGGGTTCAGGTAAGTGTGCGATTGAGTGCGGGTTAGGGCAGTTAGCGTTAGGTTGCGGGTTAGGTATGTGTGCGATTGTGTGGACGTGAGGGTTAGGGTGGGGTAAGTGAGTTAGGGTTAGGGCACGGGTGAGGTGAGTGTGCAATAGTGACGGACCTTAGTGTTAGGGTTTGGGTTAAGCTAGGTGGATAGTTAGTGGTGTGTTTATAGTTTAGTGTAGGGTTAGGTGTAAGATTTTAGGTGTATGTGTGTGGATTGCTGTTTGTTTGGTGTGCTTGTGTTATGTGTATGTGTTTTGGAACAGTGATTTTTTTCCCTAGGACTAAATTCGCTGTTCTGTATGTTCGATGTTTTCAGCTTTCGCTGAATAGGTTTGATATTAGAACCTTTGAAGTTTTGAAACTTCAGTGTTCTAATATAGACCCCACTGGACCCAATACTATTGCATTCTCCCTTTTTTGTCATTTGCAACACAACTGCACATGACATAACAGAATGCATTTTACTGGATACTCTTATGCATGGATGAAATGCCTGTAAATCTATTACTGTTTCTTGCTGTCTGCTAGTGCCAGTAGGGTAGAAAGTTTATGAATCAGGATTTACATCTTTATGTTGGTAGCATAAGGCAACAGTGTGAGTAAGAGAGTGCATTATTTATTTACTTCTTGCTAAAGCTGTACATGACATCTATGACGGAGGCATAGCTGGCTTTAGTAGTATCTGGGGCTACTCTCCATAGCAGGTCCCACCTCCCCAGCTCTTCATTTCAAGAAGGGGGAAAAAAAGTCTGCTCTATTTACTAGCACATCGACCAGGTGGCCAGATACATGTCCCCTGCCTCCTGCCCCATCTCTTCAATGGAAGAGCAAAAAGAAAAAGTCTGCAATCAGGTACCTGGGGCTCGATTAAAGCAGGAGCCAACATGGTCCCTTTTCTGTACCCTGATCTTGACCCTACTTCCTCAGAGTTTACTTGAGGAAAACAAAGGAAAAAAGAAATGTTTTCATTTGTACTGTAGCAAGCATTTTGCTACAAATGTAGCAAGCAATTTCTACAATTTATACTCTGCACAGAGTGATATAGCACTCAAGTTTTAGTTAAAACAATATATACATACAAAAACAAATATTTTTTTCTTTTAAACTGTAGCAAGCAGCTTGCTACAAATGTAGCAATCAGTTATGACAATTTATACCACATAGGGAGTGCTACAGCATTCAGGTTTGACGACATATGCAATATGGGCTTTTAAAAGTGAGTAAGCACTAAAGAGAGATCAGGATTGGTCGTGAATGTCCAATCATGCCCCCCAAACACTTTACCCCAGGCACCTGCCTCATTGCCCTGCCCTAACTACACTAATGATCTATGCCTTATGTATATTCAGAGGTTTAGTACAGACAAGTAAGTTTATGAGATCTTAACAACATGCTTCATCCTGCAATACACAGTTTGAGTCCACTCAGCCTCAATTTGCCTAATGTAGGATTCTGAATAAGGCTCTTAACCAGTCACTGCTTCCAGGTCACCCCAAAAGGAGGTCAGTATTTGGTTGGTTTACCTTGTTAACAAAAATAAAGTTAATTAAGCTACTGAAAATATAGCACTTGTGAAAAATAACAAGGAGATGGCAAATAAAACCATTCAACAGGATTATGATAATATTTATAATGTAGACTTGTTTGCCTGTTCATTAAACAGTCTTGCACATCCATTTAAATTAGATATTCCAAATTCACTTCTTCAGTAATACCCTAATAGATTTAGAATCTGATATTTCAGCATCTATAGAATAGCTTTCTATTTCCTGTGGTATGGAAATCAATCGTTTCTCATAATGCATATTTTCCATGATATAAAGACATAATCTTGAATAAAGGAGCTTTATTACATTTCCTAGAAGAAAATTCAGCAATTGATTGTTTAACTATACATACTTTATGTCGTATGGGTTTCAGTATTCTTAATACGGAGTAGCGCATGGTTTCTCCTACGTAATTTCTAACAGAATTGCACAAATAAATATAAACAATCATGCTCAAAACTGTGAGCTTTTTATTACTGTTTAAGAACCATTAAGCAGAAGTGGATATATGGATAATCTATGAAGTTTATATGCAATACTGGAAACAGAATGAAGAAACAAAAAAAAGTATGTTGACATCTACAGGACTTTTTAAAGTGACTGAAATAGTATACAAAATGTGCTTCTACCATTTTAAATGTGATCCTTCAAGTGCAAAAGTAAATTGAAAAATAAAATTGGGGAACATTATCTCCTGACATCTCTTTAGGTCTTTAAGCTGTATTCAGGTTGCTCAGTAAAACTAGCCCTTCTACCTGGTAATTACAACAAGGCAGGAATAACAATGTGATGTCATTCTCTTTGCTGATTTTTTTTTAACATTTGTATTTCTGTTACATTGTTTTAGTTGGTTTGCGCATATTTTATGATCTTACTGAAAGAGTGTATCACTTTGATCTTACAATACTTTTTTTGTTTTAATTTCTCCAATTCTTTTGGGTTTCTTACACCATGACAGGAATGGACCCCATTCCTAAGTCAAAGTATGATTAAAGTTCGTGGAATTAGTATTGTTTCAGTCTTTGCTGTTAGCCAAAAGTGTTCTTCGCAGCACCCACAATGTGCTCAGAAGTGGCTCCTTCTGCAATTCATATGGAGTTACACATATTAGTAGCATATGTAAATAAGACTGTAAAGTCTTTTTTATAAAATCTGTTGCTCCTACTACTATTGGAACTCTGTGGGTGTCCTTCTCCCACATTGCCCTCATTTCTGCCTGCTTATCAATTTCAAGGCTCGATGCTACTTTTGTCTTATTTTCATGGACTCCTATATCTTGTTTTCCCACATCTATTCTTTGAACTTTTCAGAACAGGTAATCCCATGTGGCTCATGCTTCCAATGCATCTCAGCCACTTCAATGTTGTAATGTTTGCATAATCCCCAACACAACAGTCTTGCCACAGTATTATTATGCCTTTCAGTAACAGGCCCTCTGTCATTAGTGTATCACACCCAGCAACAAGATTTGTAACTGTTTCCAGTTCTGTTTTATAGAACCTGCATTTGACTGTTTCTCCCACATAATCAATGAACTTTGTAAACCAGCATGTATGTACCACTATCCTGGGCCTCCAATATTAACTTTTCATTCTTTGGTTTAAATTCACCTCTCCTTAACTGTTCCTGCGTCAGATCTTGCTTGACATGAGGTTGTTCCAGGAGTTTTCTGTACTTGCAGATATATTTATGCCTTTTCCACATTTCCTGCTTTCTTATCAGATCCTTTTCCTTATATATATATTTTTTGTCTTCTTCTGGTTTGGTTTCCATTCCCGCGTAACACAGATGATATGATTCTACTAAACTAAACAGGGAGGTCATCTTAGACTTGTTCTTTTCATGTTTCAAAACTTTCACTGTGTTTGGATCTGATAAGACCAGCAGATATGTATGCATTCCTACAACTGCAGATGTATACATGTAATGAATTTTGAGGAGGCCCATACCTCCTTCAGAACAAGGAATATATAAACTGGGTATATACTGATTTTTATATATCATTTGATAAGATTGAAGCATTTTTCTTGTTTTCTTATCCAACTGATCCAATACCTGTTAGCATCAATTCCATTGTATAGTTTAAACATCATTATAAGGTAAATTATTGGTCTGCAATTTTTAGACTATCTTGCAAGTTCACTCTTATGGAGGAGTATAGCTTTTCCTGTTGCTAACCAGGATGTTGTCTGTTCGGGTTGCACATGTAAGTAGTTCTTCCTTAGGACTAAATCTTTCTGTTAAGTTGTTAATACTTTTAGCCAGAAGTTAGGTACTGCATCTGAGCCTGGGGTTTTCCAGTTAGGAGTTTTTCTTAATTTTGTTTCAATCTGTCTGGCCATTACTTCATCCCATTTCATATCCTGTACATTTGAACTTCTTACTGTTTCTTTTACTTCTTCTACCTGTTCAGTATCTTTGTTATGTTCCACAGGGTCTTCATAGATATTTCTCCAAAATGTGTCTATTTCTTCTTTTTTTAGTGGTGTTTCTATTCCTTTTGCTTTGTTTCCCAATTCTCTATAAAACGTTTTTGTGTCATCAATGAATTGCTTATTTTGTACTTTTCCTTTATATTTACCTGCATATCTTGCATGAAATTTGTTTATGAGCGTAATCTCTAAATGCATCTACTATAGTACTATATAAACAATTACATGTGCATGCCTAGGAACATTCATCTACATGTTTCTACTATAAGTAACCTATTGCATAATATATGTAAGCTTAGTATAATATGTGAACAATGTATGTGAAGGTTTTCTCTCTGGGCTTCCATTGAAAATATTTTGTGACCCAAACGGACTATCCCAGTAAACAAATGGCAAATAAATAAAAAAAATAAATATGTTAAGTTTTACTGCCTGTGTTGATATCTAAAGTTTATTATTTGCAATAGTGTACAATATATTTTGATCTGTTCTAATACTGCATGTTGCTTTTATCACATCTATATTTCTAAGTATTTTTGTTGATCTGTTCCCTCTTCTATACTCTTCTAACAGTGACACTTCTTGTCTTAATTGCTTTATAGTTCTCTCTATTTGATAATCCCATGATGGCATTTGATTTCTTCCCTTCCTTTCCCTTATTGCCCTGACTTTTTGTGTTAAAACTATGTTATTAATTTAGCTGCAATGTGATATATTCTATTTACCTCTGTTATGTCACATGGATTTCTGTTAATAGTCTTGATTACTGTGTTTATTTGTTTTATCAGACTTCTAACAAAGTATCACTTTGGTCTTAAGGTATCTTTGTAGTATTGGTTGTGCTGAAAAAAATCAGTAAGGAATGACATATTTATCAGAATAGCAAATTGTTCAAATGAGACTTATAGATGCCTCACACCTGCAAACGCATGTTTACAAATGCCATAATGTTTAATACAATCATTTAGAATTGACAGTTGTGACATTTCTGGCAATAAGTTGCAACATCTTAGTTGCCTTCTGTCACTTTCTTTACTGTTTAAGAATAATAGAGTGGACAGTGTTTGTGAAGTATAAATGGTGACAAAGTGCAGCTGGGTAAGAATTGGGGGCAGGGTAGAGGAGCAGAGTGAGTCTAATCGAAGCATGGGCAAATGGAGCGGTATCCCACAAATGGGGCTGTTTGATGCAACTAAAATAATCTGCAGTCATTTACTTGGAGGCAGGTAATTTACAAAAAAACTCAGTTTTACAGTAAATAAAGCTATGTTACAGCTTGAGACTATATTACATTAAGGTCTACTAGACAATACACAGTAATGCAGCACTTTGGTCTAGAGTAAAAGAGAAATTAAGGTTATGGAGGATAGTTAGAAAAGACATATGTAAAGTAAATCAGGGACATCTGCCAGCAGTGTACTGCACAAATAAATAAGGCTTGATTAAATACAATTCAGATGACCTGTGCAGAAAGGCAAAAGTAGCAGATATTTCAGTATGTTTAAAATGTCTACAACTACACATGCAGAAGTAGCAGTTTAGGGTTGGCTTTGTGAGTTTGGACTGGGGATGTAAAACAGTTCAGATATGCTGCAACTTGATGCAAATTTTTTACTGTGCATTTCTTTTAGCTGTGAAAGCCAAGGGTGATATGACACAGAGAGTCAAACTAATAAAGAAAAAATATATATAAAGATTAGACCCATGAGGTAAGAAGGAAAATGTTTCAGGACTTTACAGCATATAACAGACAACAGGAAAAGTTTCTGTAGAATACATACCCTTTCAAATTCCACAAGAACAGCTTAGGCAACCATATAAAAATTGCCAGGAAAATGCCCTTAAGGAGAATAGATACTGCATTAATGTTAGCATATGGACTGTAATAAAAACATTTGTAGTTGTGTATCACTGTGTGCAGATAGTACTAGCTAACTGAAATACCCTAGACTATATCTATACAAAAATAGTCCAGAAATTCACATCACTCTGCCTTTTTTCAATAGCAGTTACTGACCTGCTGATGTTAGTAGGACTAATTACCTATGCAAGATTGTGGACAGTACCTGACAGGGAAAATTACATATGTCCATGTGTCTGTACCATTTTGTATATGTGAAGACAAATTCCTCTGCCAAAGTAAGTGAGAAGTTAAGCTTAAAAAAAGTGGATGGGCGTTCCCTTCCTTTGATTCCAAGGCAAGGAAATGGAGGTTTTGTGACATACAAGGAAGAAGAAGCAGTGGATAGTTTTATTAGAACCAGACCGGTTTCAGCATAAAGCTTTCCTCAGTGGTTAAACAAAGTTGGAAGCACAGAGACTGCATTTATATATAGTCTAATAAAACAGTAATGACATCATTTCCTGCTAAGAAAACATGTTAATGAACAGTGCAAATAAGTCAAAGAAAAAGCAAGTGGTTATACAACAATATATGATGCAAGAAAATAATTGCAATTCTGCACTTAAAAAATTATTATATGCAGAAACCTACAAAAGAAAATAAAATGTTATAATTTATCATTTAAACCTGGTGGAAAAAGACCACCCAATTTTACAATCCATTTCTTTTCCTTAATATTTAGTAGGTTATGCCACCCTGTTTTGAATGATTTGTTTCCCAATATCCTATCAATGACGGTGAATGAAAATTTGGCTGTAGTGTGATTCAAACAGTGTCTATACAAGGCATTGGTTATTCTGGCATTCCTGATATCCCCTAAGTGCTCCGACATCTGGAGTCTGAACTGTCTGGACGTTTGTCCAATGTAAAATGCTTGGCAGGTACATGTGACTAGATAAATGACCCAATCAGTTCCACAATTGGCAAAACAATTGATATCAAATAGTTTTCCTGTATTCTTACTAGTGAAATTCTTGGTCTTGAAAACATGTTTGCAAAAGGAACAATGTCCACAGGGGTAACACCCAACTAGTTTGTCCCCTGACAATGTCATTTGATGATAGATGGCATCCTGATGCATAATCCTTTTGTAATGCGAAAAGTGGGAGCCTAATGTTCTCCCTCTACGATATGAAAACTGACATCTATCCCCCAACCAATCATCCAACCGTGTATTGGTTTTGAGTATATTCCAATGTTTATCAGTAATCTCAATAAGACGGTGAGTGTTCCTATCAAACGTAGTAACCAACCTAAGAGTATCCCGGTTATTCTTGGTAGGATTACATTTATATGTCAAGAGGCTGTCCCTAGGTTGATTGAGAACCCATTGTAGTGCTGAATTTACATTTTGTTTAGCATACCCCCTTTCCAAAAACCTGTTCGTTAAGTCCTGATGGCAATGAGTGAGATCCTGCTGAGAGGAACAAATTCTCTTAATTCTGAGAAATTGAGATTTGGGAATAATTTTAATGATGTGCTTAGGATGGAGACTGGAGGCGTATAACAAACTATTATATTGGGGATATTTCCTGTAAACCGTAGTTCATAAAGTGTGATCCGATTTTCGCTCAAGATGTACGTCAAGAAAATTAATTTCATTGGCATTATGGTTTACAGTGAGTTCTACCCCCCATTTATTACCATTCAGGTAATCCACAAATTCCTCAAGATATTCACTGCCACCTCTCCATGCATTTCTTCTGTTTTTTATTTCGTTTTTCAACATGCCACAATAAAGTAGTTTTTTGCTTGCCTAAACCTTTGTGCTGGCTCGTTTTGTGCGTTTTGACCTCTCCATACAAGCCAGCAATCGTCTAGGTAACATCGCCAAATATCAATCTCAGGAAGGCACAAATTACATGAATCATTTTATATAATATGTTCCTCTACATACCCCATGTATAGATCTGCATAGATCGGAGCAAAGGATGCACCCATGGCTGTACCCTGGATCTGCTAATAGCATTGATCTTGAAAGTAAAAAACATTTTTAGTGAGAACATGTTCGGCCATACAAATTAAAAGAGTGTTGAAACCTGGACTGTAAATATTGATTTTGTTGAGCCAAAACTCTAATGCTGTCAACCCTGCCCAATGAGGGATACAGATGTAGAGTGATTTGACATCCAAGGTACACATTAACCAATGGGGTTCCAATTGGGAATCAGAGACAATTTGCAAAAATTCGGTAGTGTCCTTTAATCTGGCCCTAATGTAAGGTAGTAAGGGTTTCAAGTACTCAGTTAAGAACACAGACAGAGGTTCTGTAAGTGAACCAATGCCAGAAACAATCAGTCTACCTGGGGGTGTTTTGAAAGATTTGTGAATTTTGGGCAATAGATATAAGTATTGTTTGCCTGGGTCCTGCACAGTCAACTGAATTTTGGTTTTAGTGCTAATGATCCCTTCCTCAACTGCCAATTGTAAAAAATCATCAATATCTTTCTTGAAATTAGGAGTGGGGTCCAAGGGCATGTTCAAATAATGCTGAGTGTTAGAAAACTGCCTATTTCCCTCTGCCCAGTAATAACTGGATTCCATAACCACAACTGCCCCACCCTTAGCAGGAAGAATGATGATATTGGTATTTTGTCTAAGGCCCATTAAAGCCTGTTGTTCCTCTCTGTTCAAATTGTGTCTTAGGATGTTCCCAGAGCCCAAATGATGATGTAAATCTTTGATGACAGCTTGCTGAAAAATGGCAACATGTTTATCCATGGGTGGATTGAAATTAGATTGTAGAAATTTAAATTCAGTGGATCTTTGAGATTGATGCTGTTGATCAAAAAATAGCTTAAGGTTAATTTTTCTTCAGAATGCCAAAATATCAGAAACAAATGTGCTTTCATCCACAAAAAAGCCCGGAATAAAACCAAGACCTTTATTTAACAATGATTCTTGAATAGGTGTTAATACAAAACTAGATATATTATGCACATTAGAACAAGCAGGATTTATTTCACAATTGACTGAAGAAGGTCCTCTATGGTTTGTGCCCCTATGTTTGCGTCCCCCCCTGTGTCTCCTGCCCCTAAAGGGAATTCCGAACTATGACCTCTTTTGGAAACAGGAGAGTCACTGATGTGGATGGTTTCTGTGTCAGTGGTGGAGGATTCCTCCCCCGAGGTGGTACCCTGTGAAGTACCTTTTTTCAAAATGGACCTTGGCTTCTTTTTGTGTGTATGACTGGAATTCCTAGGATTCCTGGTTCCCTCTGCAAATCTGACACTTCTCTGTGATTCGAAAGGTTTCCCTCTATCATAATCTTCCACATCCCTGGTAAATTTGTACAATTTCTTATCCCTTAAACCACTTTCAAAGGCAATCAACTCCTTGGATAGCTTGCTCAAATTTTCTGCAAAATTTGGTAAATGTTCACATTCTTTCAATTCTTTGCAAATTTTTTGTACATCACAAATATTGACCTGTATAGTCCTATCATAGTAGGAAGCTAATATGTTTACAAAGGACATGGAAGCATTCTGTTGAGCCAAATTCCAATCCTTTAATAATGCTTCATCTGGTTTGCCAACTAAGGGTTGTAGTTTTGTTCTTAGACCTCTTGGGGCAATATTACGATTTTGATATGCCTTGAAAAGCCTGGAATGCCAAATGTTGGTGCGTAAAGTTTTGACTTGCTTCCCTAATTGAGTAAATAAGAGACTGCAACCGCTCACTGGATCAACCATGTTATTCTCCTTGGAGCCATTGTTCAATTCTATTCCAAAACTAGGATGTCATCCTTGTCCACACAGAGCCCCTGGAGTAATTTATTAAGATCCATGGTAATAGGTTGCCAAAAAACTAATGTCAAATGTGATGTAAAACTCAAAATCAAGCAGCACGTTTCTCTAGAATTACTAGTGATGATTCGGTGTTTGTTGAAGCGATTGAGAATATAGAAGCTGAATTTATAGATAGAGGTTATCATAAAAGAGCACTCATTAATCTACAGAAGATAGACCGAGAAGGAAAGGATTGGCCATACTTACATATGACTAGGTCTTTACCTGAAAATACATACAGTAAAGTCATTGGTAGTAATAAAAAAAGGATAGCTATACCTTATACTAATAACAACACCTCTATAGTTAATACTATTAAAAAACATTGGAACATTCTACAGCTTGATGACAATATTAAGCAAATAGTAGGAGACAAACCATCTTTTAGCTACAAGAATACTAAGTCTTTAAAGAGACTGTTATGTTATGATAATATGAGACAAGATGGTATACACTCCCAAAGGAAAGGCACCCATGCTTGTCGTACATGCAATCAATGTAGCTATATTAAAAACTCTAATGAATTTATACATCCAGACACAGGGAAGAAATATGAGTTCAATAAATATGCGGATTGTAAGAGTAGGAATGTGGTTTACCTAGGTCAATGTATAAAATGCCAAAGTTTTTATGTAGGTATGACCACTAGAACCTTGAGAGAACATATTAGAGAACATGTATATGCTATTAATAAGGAAAATGAACTCAATGCTTTGGCTAATCATGTTCTTCAAAGAGATAGTACACATGTTTTTCAATTTATAGTATTAGAACATATTTATAGGACAGAGAGGCTAGGATGCATGCGTAATAACACAGAAAAGAAAGAAGTAAAGTGGATAATTAAGTTAGCAGCAGATAGGGGTCATGGCCTTAATGACAAAGTTTCTTTGAGACCATTTTTAATAGACAAACCTTTTAAACGTTGATGGATTTTTTATATATACTATCAGATAATTTATATAGATTATTATTACTTTTATAGATATTTCTGTATATTTATTTATAAAATCTTATATTATAATATTATGTATTTTAAAATGTTATTAAGTATGAAGTGTTGAAATTTTCCCTCCTTCCCTTCATGTGAACCAATTATTAAGCGTTGTATTGTATGAACTTTTATAGTTGCTACCCAATAGGAGTTCTTTTATTATTATATAAGATGTTTGATGTAGGGACTTAATTAAGTCTGATGAAGCGTCCAGGTGACGTGAAAGCGTTTACTGTTTCTCTTCTTTTTGCCTTAATAAACTTCGTTTTGGAACATTTCTGCAGTTGGAATATAATTGCTGGTGATTAGGTTGGCTTTGATTGTCGTGGTGTATCCTCTTCATACATATTTTTTGGACTTATCTGTTTTTTAGAGGATACTTTATCCTGGTTAGTATTTTATACGCTTTACATGATCCTAAACATTGTTATCTAAACATAAAACTCTATGTTGCTCCCTTGCCCTCATAGAAAACCTTGGTCCCTAACTTCAAACTCCCACTTGGTATCTAACCTTAATCCTACAACTCACTTAAATATCTTGCTCAGTCCATAACCTTAAAACTCCTGCATGTTCCCCGAAGCTGTTCAATTTACACAGGTTTCTGTAAGCAACATAAACAATAGCATTGCTCAGACATGAATAGACAGCCCGCATAATGAGCACCTAACTGTGAAATGGAAATCTGCAGACAGAACTTGAGCATCTACAGTACAACCTGTTTGATATGAAAGTGACAGAATACTTTCACATTGACTGCTATTAGTATAGATAATATTAGTATAGATAATATATTTATATAGGTGATACTGTTGATATGGTAACCATAAATCTACTTTACGAGTAAATATTTTTTTCTGTATTCCATTTTCAATCTGTAACCCCCCTTTACAACCAACCTACTCATATTGCATTCTTACTTTTTCTCCTTAAACATTTATTCATTTATGTTTTCTTTTTCTACCTGCATCTTTTCTAATGATGTGTCTCTATTCCCTACTGCAGTTATGCATTTATTCATTTATGCCATCAAATTACAGGGTAGAATTTGTATTTTTTACTTCTTTTATTCTCTTACATTTTCCATTTGTTTTTTCTCTCACTCATTTTCTCCTTTAGAACCATTATTTATTTATTTATTAATTTGTTTTAACCCAGCCTGATGATTATTTCCATGCTGACAAATTTCACATTTGTTCCTCATCATATTGTGCAAGCAAGTGGCATAGATAATTTGATTTTTGATATACGTGAACATGTCCCAACACCAGTGTATATGTTTGTGTATGATGTTTAGCACATTAATGAGTGTAGCAGCTTGGCAAGTCTACATACAATTTTCAAGTAAGTCTCTTCCTATATGTACAATATTATGGCAGTGTACAGTTCTTCCGTCTGTTGCAGAGAGCTTTGCCTCCTCTTGTCAAACTCTTGTCCATTCAAAAAAAAGAAAAAGAAAACTTCATAGACTTACATATACAATGAAAACCCAAGATAATTCTGAATAGATTAGTCATTGAAAGCAGTCAATTGTTTTCATTGGGAATTTATCGACTGATTTATGCTTCCTACTGTTTGCTTAACTTTCATAACAGCCACAGCACACTGTAGCTTAAGATAAGCTGAATATCATTTATTATCCCATGGTATCCCTGCTGGCCTATCTTTTCTTTGTTCTTCTCTTGATAATCATATCTGCTTCTGTATAATATGCAAACTTTTCATTATAATTGTTTAAATAGAAAAGCTCAAACTGAATGCGGGGATCAATTTAGCAAGATCCACTTGTTTGTGTTTTTTTGTTTGAGTTCTTGTCTCACTGAAGTTGCCGTTTTATCCTTTGATCTTTTTTTACCAGTTTCTCCATATGCCTTCAGTGCACTACCCACTGTAGTATGGTAAGTGTGGTGCTTGTGCTTAGGAAAGGTGACTTCTTATTGCAAAGAAATGTGTGGAGCTGCATGAAAAAGCTCCTGCATTATTTCTGTGAAACTGACCTGAACCAGGCAGAGACACACATTTACAGAACTTACTTCATGTCCCAAGCTATGTCAGCTTATATGGAAGGCATTTCCTACAGAAAGAAAATACTGTGGAAACAGGAAACTTGCATTCAAAATCTAAACCAAACAGGAAATGCAAACCAGAGATTCTTAAATGAAGAGATGGACTGCTAGTTCTGGCAGTTGGCCTTTTGGAATATAAATAGATAACTTTTTGGCCTGAGACCTCATGTCTGGGATTTATTGTCTGTGAGTGTCTTCATTGCTAAAAGTGTTTAATAGACAGAGGGTGATAAAATATGGTAAACCTTCAACCTACCGGTAGTTTAGAATCAAAAGAATTGTAGTAAGTCTTTATCTAAATGCTGTCTGTTGAATCCTTTGTTTTCTATTTCTTTCTACAAGTATTTATTTGATATACATGTGTGTGTGTGTGTGGGGGTATATGTGTGTATGTATATATATATATATATATATATATATATATATATATATATATATATATATATATATATATTCATTTAATTTTTTTAATTTCAAGTAGAATTCAGTTATTCAATTTCTAAAGCTTAAAACTGGTAGTTTATTTATTAGTATAAGAGTATGTGAAATATCTAGTGAATCTAACTGCTGGTATATACTTTTCAGAGAGTGACTGCTTAGCCTATACCAAACAAAAATACTATAGTTGGTTTAAGAGTGGACATTAATTGTATTCTTTTGCTATGCCAGCTCTACCTAAGATTAGGTAGAAGATACTGTGTAGATGATATTTTGCCTATCTCATCCCAGACGTATTGAATCAGCTATCTTCCTTGATTCAGACTTGCTACAGATGCTTACTTTAGAAGATATCTTAAATATATATTTTATGAGTGTATTTAAATTCATATTCTGAATCCAATTTTAGTTTCCACAGTTTATCTTACTTATAACTATTTATTATTTTAACCACATCCAATTGTTGTCACTGCTACTTTTGCTATGCTGTTTTATCAATTTTTACTTTGTTTAATACTTAGTTTTAAGCATATAAATGTATTAACCAATGGTATGACCTTAACTATTTAGTTCTTTGTGGCTGAAACCAAGTATTCTAACTCCATTTGTTTTCGTGAAAGTTGGGCTCACCTTTCTTTTTCTTCCATTATGAGGCCCATCCACAACTAGCTTTCTCTGCTGCCCCTCTCACCTAAATTAGGTTTTCTGAAGTACAAAAGCTTGGATGATTTCACTACAGAATATGCAGAGAAATGTTAAAAATAGCAGACTGGTAATTGGCAAGTAAAAAAGACCATTTACATTCTCCAAGTATTACTCCAGGGATTACGTCTATAATTTATTGTTTATTTACATATCTCATTTCTTCAGCCATGGTAATCAACCAAGTGTCTGTGTGGCACATATCCCAGGACAAATCCTTCTTTACTGACTTTAACTCACTAAATTGTATGCTGATTTCAAGCCATAACATCACCATTCCAAAATATCTGATAAGAAATCAGTAGGATAGTTTCAACTGACTCAACACAATGTAGTATGCAAAGGCAACCATCAGTTTTTCTTACTCTAAATGTTGCCATTCTGTGTCCTTAGTTTTCCAAGACCTCCCCTTTTTCCTGGCTCCTCATGAAGTAAAGCATATGTATCAGTGTAAAATTCCTTTCAACTCTCCCTTTCCATTGTACTTGGATGTGTGTTCCTATTGGCTCCATATACCCGAGACTTATTTGTTGCTGATCCTCCCTATTCTTGTCTGCTGCCACTGCCTCCCCTGTCTATTCCAGTAGGAATCACAAATGCCTGAACCATTCATGCTGATGTTATTGATGTCATCATCACAGGTTCATAGGTTCATAGGTTGGTACTAGGCTATCAGCCCTAGGGCCTATACAAGCCTAACCATAACAATTCCCTGGATATTTCTTCCCACAATATTTACTTCCCTGGACCCCTGTCTAGCAGGGCAACTGACGTGATCCCCGGGATGAATTTCCTATTTCCCATCCAGTCGTCAAGTTTCCTTTTGAAGAGGGCCAAGGAGGCGCGCTGCTTGACATGTATGTGCAGTCTATTCCAGAGTCTGGGGAGTCTCTGGGTCAGAAACCTATCCCTCCAGCATGTTTTGTTCATTGTAATGACAAGGTTTAGATCCCTGGAGCGTGTGGCTCTGAGGGATTGGGATTTCTTTAAGTGGAGCATGTCCAACAGCTCAGGGTTTGACATGGCCTTGTATGTTAAGCAGAGATCACCTCTGAGGAAACAATATGCCACAGAGTATAGCTGGAGTTTTTTTAGATGGTCAGCATAGAGCAGCTGCTTTAGGCCTGTGATTCTTTTAGTGAGGTATTTCTACGGCTGTTACAGATGTCTTGTGAGGTACATATCAAATGGGGCATTGTACTCTATAATGGGTCTAATGAAGGATGAGTACAGTGGGACAATATCCTCCTTTTTTCCTGGATGAAAAGCCCTTAGTGATGAGGTATGTCACATAGAAGGATTTCCAGACTCTTGTGGCGATGTGGTTATCGAAGGTGAGACCACTGTCCACCTGTGTCCCTAAGTCTCTCATCACACTTTCGGTGTTTAGTATACTGCCACCTATGTGGTAATTCATAGGCACATGGTTTTTCCCAAAGGAGATAACTATACATTTCTTGGCATTAAGCTTGAGCCCATGGCTCTGGCACCAAACATCTGTTTCTGTAAGGGCCTTTTGTAGAATATCCACATCATTTGGGTATTCAATAATGGCTCTCAGTTTGCAGTCATCTGCAAACTTTGTTAGCCAGAGTCCCTTAGTGTTGCCCTGTACTTCAGAGAAGTAGATGCCAAACAAGAGCGGTCTCAGGACTGAACCCTGAGGTACATCACTTGTCACTTGTCTGGAGCTGGATTTGGAGTTGGCTACTTTTACAGTCTAAGTTCTGTCAGTAAGCCAGTTGGCAACCCATTGAGTGACGTAGGGATTTATGCCCAGCTTAGTAAGTTTATCTATTATTCCAGAGTGGGGGATGGTGTTAAAGGTCTTGGCGAGGTGCAGATAGGTTGTGTGGACCACCTTACCCTCGTCCACAGCTCTGGAGACTGATTTGAAGAAGTCAATCAGGTTCAGGAGACAAAATCGGCCCTTCACGAACCCAAACTGGGTGGGGTCCAGTGTTTGAAGGTTGCCAATGTCTTTGTTTATAAGTTCCATGATAATGCATTCTATGCCCTTGCAGATCAGGCTCGTCAGACTGATGAGATGGTAGTTCCCAGGATCCAAGGTGGATCCTCCCTTGTGGAGTGGGATAACTGTAGCTGTGCACCACTCAGTGGGCATGAAGTCTGAGGTGAGGCTATGATTAAACATGACACTTCGGTGAGGTGCCAGTTCATTTTGTAGTTCATGTAGTACACAGCCTGGGATGTCATGTGGTCCCATGGATGCTGTATTCTTAGCTTTGGAGAGTGCGGTTTCTACCTGTGTTGCCATGGTTACCAGAATTTGGCAATCATTTGGTATTGAGATGGGCCGTTTAGGAGTTGAGAAGGTGGTGAAGTTGGCACTAAATCAATCTGCCAGGATATTGGCGATACCCTTGGAATCAGTATATTTAATGCCATTCTGTTGTAGCTCAGAGCATATCTGAGCATTGCCATTTAGATTCTTGACATAACTATAGAATGCCTTGTGGTTGTCTTTGGAATCTTTGGCAATTTTATTTTTGTAACTAGCTTTGGAGGATTTTATGAGGGATCTCATCTTCTTACTGAGGCTAGTACGGGAGTTTTTTGCATCCTGGGATTTTCTTCTTTTCTGCAACAGTTTCTTTCTTCTGTTGTATAGTTTGTTTATGGCAGGGGACCACCAGATTGGCTTCCTTTTTTTGGAGGAGAGTGTCTTGGTTCTATTTGGGATGCCACAATTCATGCACAAGTGGATGTGCTCATACAGTGCCTTAGTGTAGGATTCAGCAGGCGAACTTTCAGCTCCCATCTGCATGGGTGTCATGAACTTTGTCACTTCTGACTTGAGTAGCATGAAGTTGGTTTTGGAGAAGTTTTTTACCGAGGTTTCCTTACTGGGGGGTGGGAGTGGGATGTGGATGTCAAGGGTGATTTGCTTATGGTCAGACCTGAGCAATGAGGGGGTGACCACTGGTGTGGAGCACCTATCTCCCATGTTGGTAATGACCAGATCTAGGATATTAGAGCCCCTGGTGGGACAATGGATTAGTTGATCCAGGGCGTTGGAATTTATGAATTCCAAGAACCGTCATTTTACCACCATATTTTACCACCTCCAAAAGCTTATTCCTTTTCCTGAATGATACTCAGCTCAGGAAAGTATTCCTGAATACTGTGTACCATTATAGGGACATATTTTTGCTCCTCCAATCCCATTCTGCATTCACTGTGTGAATGAGTTAGCCAGCTCTACCCTATATCACCTTGATTGCCTATTCCTTGTTATAACATTTTTATCCTCCTGGTCAAAACAATGTGACTGTCCTTCCTCCTTTTTGTTCTTGGCTTTTTACTGCCCTATTCATTGGACTCTTCTCTTGGATCACATTGTATGCCTTTCTATAGCATATGAAGGGCATATCGAGTTTATCAGATATTATGTTCAGTGCTTTTGCATTATTTGTATAACTATCCACATTTAGGATGTGTCCCATTTCAATTTCATTTTCTTGCTCTAAGCCCGTTTCATTTGTTAACCTGTATGGTAGGACACATGTCTTTTTATCACCCCGCTATGTTTTCTTTTCTGTATCACTTCAACTGTTTTACTGTTTCTTGTCTCTATTTTCCAACTCACATCTAAGTAATAGTTGTTGGCAATTTAGTTTGCTAATGGAAAGGAAAAACTGTTAGTGATGTGCTAATATGTATGAATTTCTAATTAAATAGCAATCAATTGTACGAAAGGGAAATATTATCTCTCATTTAGGAATGAAACCCCAAACCTCCAGCATCCCCTGCTGACATCACTACTGCTGAAATAACAAGAGCATCTGGGTAGACAGGTGTTGAGTTTTACATTAAAAGTTTTTTTTCTTTTCAGCTAGGAAACCCCTAACATGGTGATTAAGGTCACAGTGTTATTATTAAATAACAAATCATTATTATTAAATAGCAAGTAAACCAGTAAGCACCAGTACCTCCCACAGATCAACCCAGAACCCCAGCTTGGTTAAAGGTCTCATTGAATCATATAGTTTCTTTGTGGACACCTGAAAAAATTAAATCAAAATGATAGGATGGACTCATTACCTGCATAAAAACTTTAAATAGCTATGATAACCTGAGTTACCAGTACCTATGACTTTGTTTGTTTATACTTGATGAACTTTAAATTTTAGAGCGAAGTCACAGCATATAGTTACCTGTATCATAACCAGTAAATTCATATAGGTTAAATGAGGGCCGACCTTATGTGACCACCTAGGACACCATGCATGGAAGGGTGTTCATTCCAATTAATTAATTAATTTATTTATTTTAGAGCCATGAAACATTGCTCTAAAAATAAATAAATAAAATGTGGCACCCTAATCCTGCAAGATTCACCTACCCCTCAGTGTGACGGGCTCCCCGGGCAAAGGTGTTCCATATGACTTGACCATTCAAGTCAAGCAACATCACTTTAGAATTGCATTGTGAGGTCATGGAGATAACCTTGCAATGTTCAAATGGTAGGCATGAAGCTGTAGCACTGAGAGTAAAGGCTGTGAGTGAGGGTTAGCATTAACATGTGTATTTTTTATGTATTAAAGCTATAACTTTCGAAATATCTTGTTGTAATGGCTGGCTGTGTCTTCAAGGAGGGACATTCTGCTGAATTCTGGACAGTTGCAAGGAATGGTATCAGACTGACGCTAGCAGTGATCAACCAGATATTTTCTAGCAATAGCTGTCGCTTTGTGATTTGTGTGGTGCAACTTGGAATACTGTAATGTGTGGCAACTTGTCAGTGTCGACTTGGCTAGCAGTGGTGAAACCTGTCATCAGACCTCATGGCTATGACTGCTGGATGGGGGTTGTGCACACCTCTCCAATGTCCCTGATTTTGGCTCAAAGTTTTGCTTTGTCACTCCTAACCCTACTTAAACTGTTAATTTGGTGAGAAAAGGTGGTGGACTGCACCTAATAAATAATGGCATTAATTAGACTGCTAGACTTATTTTGCTTCAGAAAATGCATGTTATTTCAGATTCTCTTTTTTTCTGTTAATAGTAATAATATTTAAAAAGTGTGTCTGATTATTAGTAATTATTATGTGGGCACTCGCATGGGTAAAGTGCGGTGACCATTACAGTGATCATACCTCCCCACCCAGCAGAGGAGTTAAGACCATAAAAATATTTATTTTTATTTCAGGGATGTCAGTAAGAAGAGAAGCCACCATCATGGTTACCTAAATGATTCATTTCCAGACAACTGCAATCTGGTACTGGGAACACCTTATAATGTGGAATGAATAGGCAGTAATCTGACTTGGGGAGACTTAATGGTCAGCAGGCATGAGGGTGCACATAGGAAAAAAATGTATAATCCAAAGGCATTATTTACTGTCAAATTAAAGTGCATCTCACTAAAAATAAATGTTAATCTGCTATTTCCAAATGTTACTGTAAATCCCCTTTAAAGGACTGTAAATATATCTTTAAACTAAATAAAACACATTAAACTAGTAAACTGCTAACAAGTAAAACAGATGCTCAGAACGTATATACTGGTCAAATTGCCCATGAGCAACTCCAATAACTTGCTTTAAAGGATCCAGATTTACATCTTAATTATGTTTCTAACTGATGCACTGCATCAGTTTTAATATTTAATGTGTAAATGATTACATTGCTTAAGAATTATCTTGGAATGACAACTCAATGAACAAAAAAATCTCCAGTTGTACTTCCCAACATTAAATAAACTGAGACAACATAACTCTATGAAAAGCTACATGGGAGCCATAGAGTTCACAGATCCTGAAGCAGTACATTATAGTAGCACAGCCCAAAACATGCCAAGCCTGACTCATCCTTAAGATGTAGCCCCCTTGTCTCCCACCATGACTACACAGACAGCAATATTTGTAGTTTTTTTATTAAAAATAAAAAAGAAATACAGAGCTTATTGAAATAAAAAATCAGGCCACTGGAGCAGCTAAATGGAAATTGCTCAAAATGAAGGGAAAAAAATCATATACTATTATAGTGCTGCATCCATGAATATATAGCCCATTGGGTCTATGTTAGATTCTCAAACATCCAAATTGTCGAAACCCATAAGGTTAAGAATTCAGTTTAGCAATAAAGAGCATAGACTCAAACAACACCTGCAAAAAACACAAACAATGTTTTTGCAGGGAGCAAGCCACCCTGCACACCCACCCAACACCTCTGCTAATTATTTATACCAACTCCGAGATCACACTACAGTGGGAAAAACAAATTCTCCTGATCCCTACTGTATCACAATCTTAGTCAGAATGTTTTTACAAACCAAATTGTCGACCATTTGATCTCAACCATATGGGTTTTGACAATTTGGACATTCAATAAACTAACATAGACCCAGCCCACTACTATGACAGACTTAGAAAGTACTGAGAGCCAAGAACTAATTGCAAAATTTTGGAATATTTGCTCAATTAGAATTAATAAACTTAGGCATAAAGAAAGAAAAAATGCCAGTCAAAATTAAAGTGAAACAAGTAAAAAAAAAAAAATTAAGTAAGCAATCTGAGATGAAGTAAAAAAGAAATATCTCACAGATGCTTCAAGTATAACCATTGATTTTGATGAAGAATAATCCATATTATCAGCCACAACGTTTCCTTTGAGGTATCTCTTCAAGGTCCAAAGAAGTTATAGTCTCACTTTATCCCTCCTTTATTAAGCCAGTCATTGAAAACAATGACCCTATGTACCTTATTAAGCACCTAAACCACCTCAAAAGACCACATTGTTTCCTCTAAGTCCCCTTACATAGTCGGATAGACTAAAAGCCCTATCCATCTACTCAGACATAAAGACTGTTGAGAGGCAATCTCTATTAAACATCCCATGCTTTCAACTCCACAACTAAACAGAATCAGGGGGAAAGCAAGCACTCACTCTTGAGATCTAAACTTATTCTGCCACATAAACAACACCAACTGGGATGACAGGTACCATACCCTACATGTCCCCCATATCTGAAACAGGCATCTCTTGCATATCAAGCAGCATATTCCTCTGGCAACCATTAAAAGCAGTCTAGATGACTGAGGGGGGTGAAAGCAAATTTGCACCTGGAAACGCTGAGAAAAATCTACTTAATGGTGGATATTATTAATCTCCCTCCAAAGTGAAATGACATTAGTTAGCTTCTTGATGGTCTTCTTGACCATAAACTTAGTAAAAATATAAGAACATATGACCTAAAAGAGATAACAGTAACATTAGCAAAAGTGAAGATTCGGAAACCAAAAAAACAGAAGTGAAGAAGAAAATTGTCATGCTAATGACAACCAAGAGTATAGAATTTTAAATGGTATTCTCCACAGTGCCACTCAACCAAAGCCCCTAAGGCAGAACAGCATGCCCAACACATTAGTCATAGGTGAGTCAACAGTGAGCACACTGATGTCCCACTCACTAGGTTGAATAAGGAGAAAGTAACAGTTGGCTGCCTGTCAGGTGCCAGGATCCACCACATAACGCATGCACTCAGGTCCCTCAACAACAGATACAAATATGACTCTGTCATTGTACATGTGGGTGTGAATGACCTGAGACATACCTCCCTGAACTACATGAAAAGAGACATGGAGGAGCTCTCAAATTATGTAGCCCAGGTGGGTATGATCCTAGCCCTAAAGCAGCATCCTATCATCACCCAGAATGATACCACAGTACAAGCAGAAAATGATCGATTTCAACAATTGGCTAAGTTTCTGGTGTCATTCTAAGGGTAGCCATTATCTGTCTGCCTGGGATGACATGATTACATGATTAACAGACCTCAATGCTTTGTCCAAAATGGTGTGCATCTGTCACCCCTGGGCTTCCGGATAGTGGCCAAGGCTCATGCCACCCCTATAGTGCCTTTTTAGGCATTGTTCCAAAGACCAAATTGCCACTGTAATAGCTACAAACAAATGCAATCTGAGGGTCATGCTGCTCAATGCTAGAAGTCTAAATCTGAAAATGCACTCGCTCGAAGCACTCCTTAAAATGGAGAACATCGACATTTGTGCTGTAACAGAGACCTGGTTCAAGGCAGCAGAAAGCACCCCTGCACTACCAGGCTATAACTCATTCCACACCTTTCAGCCCCAGAACTTGGACCGAAGCTCCAAAGGCAGTGGTGTTTCCATATTCATAAAGGATGTGCACACCTCCAGACAGTCATCCCAACATAATGCATCAGAGATACTTAAGGTGCAACTAACATTGGGTAAGACAGCGATTCAGGTCGTAGTCTGCTATAGGTCCCCAACAATGTCCCAAGACTCACACTGCATGTTCCTAAGCACATTGGAGAATATTAGGGTCCAGCCTAACACTCTCATACTGGGCGACTTTAACTACCCCTCTATTAAATAGGAAAACTACTCATGTACCAATACACCTGCCCAACATTTCCTGGAATTCATTAATTCAAATGCACTGGACCAGCTTGTTCTTACCCCCACTAGAGGTAGCAACATCCCTGATCTGGTCATTACTAACATGGGCGACCGTTGCTCTACACCAGTAGTAAAATCCTCCCTGGTTAGATCTGACCACAAAATAATCACCCTGGAAATCCACATCCCTCCCACCCCACCCCTGCAAAGGTAACCACCATGAAAATCTTCTCCAAAGCTAACGATGGGCTCCTAAAAACAGAGGTGGCTAACTTCATGGCACCCATGCAAATCGAGAATAGTTGCATGACTGCCGAATCATACACCTACCACAAACACATACACAAATACAGGAACTTGGTCATACCCAATAGAACCAAGACGCTATCCTCCAAAAATAGGAAGCCAATCTGGTGGTCCACTGCCATAAACAAACTCTACAACAGAAGGGGGAAACTGATGCAGAATAAGGTGAAGTCCCAAGACTAGAAAAACTCCCTTATCAGCCTCACCAAAAAGTTGAGATCCCTCATCAAATCCTCTAAAGCTAGCTATGAAAACAGAATTGTAGCAGATGGTAAACACAACCACAAGGCCTTCTATAGTTATGTAAAGAATCTCCGTGGCAATACCCAGATTTTCTCTGAGCTACTACATAATGGTACCTCCTACACCGAGCCAACAGATATGCCAATATACTGGCCGACAGATTAAGTGCCAACTTTACCCCTCCCCCCAAAGGACCAATCAATACCTGTAGATTGCCAGGCACCCAGTATTACTGCTGCACAGGTTAAAACAGAACTGTCCAAGGCCATGGGACCTAACAATATCCCTGGTTATGTTCTACATGAACTACAGAGTGAACTGGCACCTCACCTGTGTGCCCTGTTTAATCACACCCTCACCTCAGGCTTTGTACCTACCAAATGGCGCACTGCTACAGTCATCCATCTCCACAAAGGAGGAGTGACTACAGACCCTGGGTACTATCGCCCCATTAGCCTGATGAGTCTGATATGCAAAGCTATGGAATTCATCATCATGGACCTAATAAACAAGGATATAGGGAATCTCCAAACTCTGCATCCCACACAGTTTGGTTTTGTGAAGGGTAGATCATGCCTGCTCAATTTGGTTGACTTCTTTGAGTCAGTCAGCAGAGCTGTGGATGAAGGCAAGGTGGTTCATACAGCCTACCTTGATCTGGCCAAGGCTTTTGATACCATTCCAAATTCAGGAATCATAGAAAAACTCACTAAGCTAGGCATCAACCCCTGTATTACTAGATGGGTCGCAAACTGGCTCACAGATAGAACCCACAGTGTGAAAGTAGCGGGCTCCAAGTCAGACTGCTGACCAGTCATGAGTGGAGTCCCACAGGGTTTGGTCCTGGGTCCTCTCCTGTTTGGTGTCTACTTCTCCGAAGTCTAGGCCAACACAAAGAGTCTCTGGCTAGCAAAGTTCACAGACTATTGCAAGTTGGTAGCTATTATTAACTCCCCAAGTGATGTTGACATCCTACAGAATGGCCTCACTGAGACCAATGACTGGTGTCAGAACCATAGCCTTAAGCTTAATGCCAAAAACTGTGTCGTCATCCCCTTTGGGAAAAACCCTGTTCCCATGAATTACCACATGGATGGTAGTCCACTGAACACAGAAGGTGATATGAAAGATCTGTGAACACAGGTTTACAGCAACCTCTCTTTTGACCACCACTTTGCCACTGTGGTCAGAAAGTCCTTCTATGTGGCACATCTCTTTACTAAGGGTTTTGCATCCAGGAAGAAAGAGGTCTTTGTCTTCCTCTACTCTCCCCTCATTAGGCCAATCATCGAGTACAATGCCTCATTTGGCATGTACCTTACTAGACACCTTCAGCAATGTGAGAGGCCACAAAAGTACCTCACAAAGAGGATCCTAGGCCTTAAACACTTGTCCTATATGGACAGATTCAAAAAAACTCCAGCTATTCTCTGTCTCATATCACCTACTTAGAGGCTATCTCTGCTTGACATACAAAGCCATGTCTGATCCAGGTCTGTTAGAAATGCTAGATTTAAAGAAATCCCAATCCCTCCACCCCACATGCACCAATGACATCAACCTCATTACCACACTCAACAGAATATGCTGGAGGGACAGGTTCATAACCCAGAGACTGCCCTTGCTATGGAATAGACTTCCCATACATGTCAAACAGAGTACCTCACTGGCCCTCTTCAAGAGAAACCTTGAGATTGGATGGGAAATAGAAAATTCACCCCAGGGATCACTGCAGTGGATCTATTCGACAGAAGCACTAGGAACTAAGGTCGGGTGGCACGATGTCAGAGTAATCCTACGGGCTAGGTTTGTAAAGGCTCCAGGGCCATTAGCCTAGTACGCACCTATGAACCTATAGGACATGTAAACTAATAAATGTTTTAGGTTTCAATAAATTACTTCAATTCAAACTAATTGGCAACTCCTTTTCTAAAGGCAAAATGCAAAATACAGAAGTAAAGGGTGCATTTTTTACCATTTAAGAAAAGCTAAAGATGTTAATTCTTAATAGATAGGAAAATAATGGCTATAATATATTTATTTATTATTTATTTGTCTTTTGTTGACCAGGAAAGTTCAACTGGGCACAGCCCATTTTTAGTGGAGGCCTGGGGAGAAAAGTTCCATTATCAAGTCTTCTTTTTCTTTCGGCTGCTCCTGTTAGGGGTCACCACAGCAAATCATCTGTTTCCATTTACTCCTGTCATCTGCATCTTGCTCTGACACACCAAACACCTGCATGTCCTCTCTCACTACATCCATAAAGTTTATCTTAGGCCTTCCTCTTTTCCTCTTACCTGGCAACTCCATCCTTAGCATCCTTTTCTCAATTTACCCAGCATCCCTCCTCAGCACATGTCCAAACCAATGCAATCTCGCCTCTCTGGCTTTGTCTTCAAACTGTCCAACCTGAGCTACCCCTCTAATATACTTAATCCTAATCCTGTCAATTCTCATTACACCTGGTGCAAGTCTTAACATCTTTAACTCTGCCATGTCCAACTCTGACTCCTGCCTTTTTGTCAATGTCACTGTCTCCAACCCATATAACATAGCTGGTAGCTGGTTTCACTACCATCTTGTAGACCTTCCCTTTCACTCCTACTGGTACCTGTCTGTCAAAAAACACTCCTGACATTCTTCTCCACTCACTTCACCCTGCCTGTACTCTCTTCTTCACCTCTTTTCTGCACTAACCATTACTCTGAATTACTGAGCCCAAGTATTTAAACTCATCCACCTTCGCCACCTCTACTCCCTGCATCCTCACCATTCCTCTATCCTCCCTCTCATTCACACACATATATTCTGCCTTAGTCCTGCTGACCTTCATTCCTCTCCTCTGTAGAGCATATCTCCACTTCTACATGGTTTCCTCAACCTGTTCCCTACTCTCACTACAAATCACAATGTCATCTGCAAGCATCATAGTCCATGGGGACTCCTGTCTGAACTTGTCTGTCAACCTGTCCATCACCACTGCAAATAAGAAACGGCTCAGAGCTGATCCTTGATGTAATCCCAGGTCCATCTTGAATGCATACATCACTCCTACCACAGACCTCACCACTGTCACACTGCCCCCATACATATCCCGGTCCACAAAGACATAATGCAACTCCTTCTGATCTCCTCTATACTTCTCTATCAACACCCTCAGAGCAAACATTGCATCTATAGTGCTCCTTTCTGTCATGAAACCATACTGCTGCTCACTAATCATCACCTCCCTTCTTAACCTAACTTCCACTACTCTTTTCCATAACTTCATATTGTGACTGATCAATTTTATCCCTCTGTAGTTACTACAGCTCTGCACATCTTCCTTACTATTAAAATCAGTACCAAAACACTTCTCCACTTGTCAGACATCCTCTTACTTTCCAAGATTTCATTACACAATCTGGTTAAAAACCCCACTGCCATTTCTCTTAAACACCTCCATGATTCTTAAGGTATGTCATCTGACCCAACAGCCTTTCCATTCTTTATCTTCTTTATAGCTATCCTTACTTTCTCCTTGCTAATCTACTGCCCTTCCTGATTTACTATCCCCACATCATCCAACCTTCTCTCTCTCATTCTCTTCATTCATCAACCCCTCAAAGTACTCTTTCCATCTGCTTAACACACTATCCTTGCTTGTAAGTACATTTCCCTTGTACAGGTAGTATTCTCCCTCCTTAGTGTCCAGCCTTTCATACAACTTGCCATACACCTTATCCTTAGCCTTTGTCACCTTTCTTTTCACCACACACCTCAGCTCCTTGTATTCCTGTCTACTTTCTTCATCTCTCTGACAATCCCACTTCTTCACCAACCTCTTCCTCTGTATACTCTCCTATACTTCCTCGTTCCACCACCAGGTCTCCTTTTCCTCCTTCTTCTATCCAGATGCCACACCAAGCACCTTTCTAGCTGTATCCCTTACCACTTCAGCTGTGGATGCCCAGCTATCTGGTAACTATTCCCTACAACCCAGTGCCTGTCTTCATAGGATCATAGGATGATAGGAAGTTACTAGGCTATTGGCCCTGATGCCCTTACAAGCCAAGCCAAGAAATTAGCCCATGTGCCCATGTTCTGACAAGTCAGCACCCGATACCCCTATCCAGCAGGGATGCAGATGGAATCCCAGGGGTGTATTTTCTGTTCCCATCTAGTTATCCAGGTTCCACTTAAAAAGGGTTAATGAAGTACTCTGCTTGACATGGAGAGGGAGTCTATTCCACAGATGTGGGGGAGTCTCTGGGACACAAATCTGTCCCACCAACAAGTCCTATTGATGTCACACACCAGGTTAAGGTTGCACGTGGGAGTTATTTGAGTGGAGCTTGACTTGCGGATATGCAGCAGTCCCATGAGGGCGGGGTCTGAGATTGCTTTGTATGCCAGAGAGAGGTCACCTCTGAGGAGTCTGTATGACAATGAGTAGAGGGACAGGGCTTTTAGCCTATCTGTCTAGGGTAAATATTTGAGGCCCTGGATTCTTCTGGTGAGGAACCTCTGTGGTCTCCATCTGCTGCATCTGCTTTGTGAGGTACATGCCAAAAGGTGCATTGTACTCATTAATGGGCCTCATAAGGGAAGAATACAGGAATGTTTTGACCTCCTTGTCCCTGCATGAGATACCCTTACTAGTGAAGTGGGCCATGTAGAAAACATTCTGTACAACAGAGGCAATATGGTGGTCAAAAGTCAGTTTGCTATCAACCTGGGTGCCCAAGTCCCTCACGACTGATTGTGTGCTTAGGACCTTGTTATTAATGTGATAATTTGTGGAGACATCACTCTTCCCAAAGGAGTTGATGATGCATTTTTTGGCATTCAGTTTGAGGCTATGTTTCTAGCACCAGTCATTTGTTTGGGTGAGACCCTCTTGGAGGATGTCCTCATCACTAGGGGAATTATGACAGCACCTAGCTTGCAGTCATCCGCAAACTTGGTCAGCCATAGCCCACTGGTTTTAACCTCTACCTCAGAAAGGTATATCCCAAACAACAGAGGCACTAAGACTGATCCCTTGGGTACACTGCTCATTATGGGTCTACTGCTTGAGGTGGCTTCCTCTATTTTGAATAGGTGGGTTCTATCAGTGAGCCGGTTTGCTACCCATCTGGTAACATGCCTGCTTGAGAGAGTTTATCTATTATACCCTAGTGGAGAATACTATCGAAGGCTTTGGCCATGTCAAGGTAAGTGGTGTGCACTGTCTTCCCCTTGTCCATGGCTTTGGGTACTGTCTCAAAGAAGTCGACCAAATTTAACAGGCATGACCTCCCCTTGACAAAACCAAACTGTGTGAGATCAAGTGTTTGTAAGTTTCCAATGTCTTTGTTAAATAGGTCCATGAGAATCTGGTTCATGGCCTTGCAGATCAGGCTAGTTAGGCTGATAGGTCTATAATTTCCTGGATCAGTGGACTCTCCACCTTTATGCAAAGGGATGACAGTGGCTGTCCTCCACTCAGCTGAGATGAAGCCAGTACTCATGCTTTGGTTGAACAGGGTGCCTAATGGTGCTGCAAGTTCCTGCCTGAGTTCATGTAGGATGCAGCTTGGGATGTTATCAGGTCCTGTGGAGGCTGTATTTTTTGCCTTTGAAAGGGCAGTGATGACTTGCTCCCTAGAGGTAAGAGGAGGGGGCAGGTGCTATGGATGCCCTGATTTATTAGTGGGGGGACAGGGGGTGAAGATTTCACTGAACTTGTCTGCCAGCAGGTTGGCTATATCTAAGGTGTTAGTGTATGTGGTGTCCTTGACCACCAGTTCTTAGCACATCTGAATGCTTCCGTTGAGATTGCAGACATAGGTGAAGAAAGCCTTATGACTGTCTTTAGTAGATGTGGCCAGTTTGGACTCGAAGTTTGTTTTGGAGGATTTCACTAGTGCTCTTATTTGCTTGTTCAGGATAAGGAGAGATTGCTTCCAATTAGGCACCTGCTCCTTCTTGATCCTGGACAGCATTTTTTCCTTTTATTATAGAGTTTATTTATTGCAGATGTCCACCAGACAGGTTTACTCTTCTTTAAGGAGGATGATTTTGACCTGTTGGGTATTTCTTACTCCATGCAGCTATATAAATGCTTGTACAGTATTTTGGTGTAGGTTTGGACATATGTGCCAGTTCTTATGGCATGAGAGAGGGCTGAGAAACTGTTTATACCTTCCCTCAAGAGGTAGGAATCAGCTATGGAGAAGTTTTTTGTTTGACCCTAACTGGGGGGTGGGGGCTGGGGAGATGATGACTTTGAAAGTGACCACTTTGTGGTCGGATCTTAACTCAGTTGTTAACTGCACCTGGAGTATTTCCTGTGCATCATACTGTTTGACCAGCCTGGAGGTGTGTATGTCTTTAATATATATTGCAAATCCACCTCCTTTTGCTTTGCTGCCTACAGTTTGGGGTGTGACTGTATGATAGGATGAGTAACCTGGTATGGCTGGGGTGCTCTCCACAGCTTTGAACCAGGTTTTTGTGACTGCACAAATGTCAGCATCTTCCAGGGTTAAGAATGCTTGCAATGAGTGCTGTTTCTTGTTTAGACTCCTGGCGTTTAGCAGCATGACCTTTAATTTGCATTTTGATGAAATTTTCATGTGTCAGTTTTGACCTCATGGCATTGCCTAAAAAGGGCACTATGGGGGAGGCAAGAGCCTTTGCCAGAAGCCTGAATCCCAAGGAGGCAGATACAGGCCATCTCTGACAAAGCATCATGGTCCATCAATCATGTCTTTCCAGGCTGTCAGGTACTGGATCCTCTTGGAATGACACCAGAAACCAAGCCAATTGTTAAAGTCAATAATTTTCTGTTTGTTTTAAGGCATCATTCTAGGTGACAGTAGAATGCTGCTTAAGGCTAGGAACATACCTGGCTGGGACACATATTCAGTGAGCTCAATCATGTCTCTCCTCATATAGTCCAGGGAGGTATGTCTCAAGTCATTCATGCCAACATGGACTATGACAGAGTCATAACAGTACCTACTGATGAGAGACTTGAGTGCATGGGTGACTTGCCATATTCTGGCACCTGACAAACTCCTTATCCAGCCTGGTGAAGGGCACATCTGTGTGTCTCACAATGGAGTCACCTATGACTAATATACTGGGTTTATGCTTAGGCCTTATTGGCTGTGAGACACAGGTGTGTGGACTGTGCGTGGTGTGTGGTGTGGTGGGCATTGGAGTTTGCATGTGCTTTTGCCTCGGAAGTCTCTTTTGTTTGGGTATGTTTTGGTTGAGGACCTCCGCATATGTGGATGTGTATTATGTAGGTGTGGGTGGTGTCTCAGGTATAGTGTTTTTGTTGACAACCTTCTCAGTGCCAGATATACTGGCTTGTGAGGGAGATAGCATAGACTCTAGGTTCTTAATGTAAATGCATCTCTCACAAATTGTGTTCATAGGTGGTAGTAGTAGAGGGTTGTCTGTGTACATGAAGCAGTTGCTAGACTGTCTTGGGATGCCATATCAACCAGACTGGCAGGAGAAACTGCAAGAAAGTGTCCATCCATATCGGTCAGACTCTGAGGGAGAGAGGCCAGAGAGAGCTAAGGGGATAAAGGGTGGAAGGTCTATGAGGTGTACTACTTGGTGATCACACAAGTGCTACTAAGGGAAAATTTGTAGATGGAATACCTTGCAATGGCTTAAACAAGTTCAGCTGCTGTGCGTGACATGTAAACAAGCCCAAATTAGCTCAAATGTGGCGTTTAAATACCACAAAAAATAGAAGATTCTAGTAACACAGAAATCTAGCCAATTATGCTAGCTCCTGCTTTATCAATCAGTTTGTGCCAGACAAGCTCCAGACAGACCTGCTGCTTTCACTAGCAGAGAAGAAGATAGATGCCTGCCAGTGCCAGAAACACAGAAGGCAAAAACAAACCGCTCTGGATGCAGCAAATCTGTATCCAAACTATGCTACTCATTTTAAGGGTTATGAACACAGCAAAACTCACAAAAAAGCACAGATTAACCACTTGCAGACAAAAACAGAACTCACAACATGAAAAGATACAGTTAAACAATAATGAAATGCAGTAAAATGCAGTTAAACAGTAATGAATTCCAGTAAATAGCGATGAAATACAGTTAAACTTTAATGAAATGCAGTTAATTGGTAAATTAACTTAAAACTGTGCAAATATGATAAATTAGCTCACAATCACAACAGTAAAAAACAGATCGACTAAAGCAGCAATTCAGTAGAATACTGTCATCAATTTAATAAGGTTACCGACAAGCAGTAACAAATGCAGCAAACTAAATGCAGTTGAACACCTAAGCACAAGCAGAAAAATGAAGTAGGAAGAGTCACAATATTTTTTTTAAGTAGAAAGTGAGGAAACAGAAGATTATTCAAGGTTAAGAAGCTAATGGGGTGGGCCTTCATAACTGATCACACTGTACTCAGTAGAATGAGCTGATGCAATTTTAACTCTTCCCTGAACTCCACCTTACAGTTATCCTTTTTCAACTTCTACCATTAGATCTTTGGCACTGCCCGCACTCTCCTCTTTTTCCTGATTGCCAGTGTCATCCTACAGACCACCATCCTATGCTGCCTAACTACGTTTTCTCCTGTCACTGCTTTGTACAAGTGAATTTCAGATACTTCTTAGAAAAAACAGTTAAATTTCTCAGAAAAAAACAAACATAACCGCTAGACAGGTATAGACAGTAAAGTATTTACATTAATTTGTATAAGTCTGTGCAGTTCTGGTAGCTCTAAAATCTTGCAGGCATTAAATGGATTGATAATGAGGAAGGGAAAATGTAAAGAAGTTCAGTGTTCTTACATTTCAGTAAAGAAAGGTTTGCAAGGAGTTCAAAATACATAATGAAGTAAGTTATAAAATTATGTAGGAAGGGAAATTTTAGTATTGTATAGGTTTGTAAAAGAGCTCAAGAGATATAATGAAGTGAATTATAAAAGTATGTAGGAGGGGAAGGTAGATAGTAGTAGTAGTATGTAGGTGGATAGCGGTAATAGCATATGACAGAGAGCAGGGTATAGGATTGGTGCTATTTAGTCTGTCTGTTCCAAAACTGGTGTATCTAGAAGGTTTATAAGTTAGGAAACCAAGAGATGCATGGGAGGGGTAGAGCAGTGGATGGAGGAAGTTAGAAAAAAAAGCAAGATGAGAAGTGTTGTTTAAGAGGGGATGTGTGAAAATGGATGTATTGATTCAAGATCAGGAAGGAAATTTGTTACAGATGTAATGATTCAAGTAGAGGAGGGTAAAAAAGTTAATGATAAGCAATAAGAAGCTTGTGTTTTCATTAGAGGTCTCAACCTAGTGATGAACATGTACATGACCGGGTTTAGCTGAGGTAAGTCTGAGCTAGATTTTATAGCCTGAGAGCCTGTTAATCATTTTTACTTGTATAGGGATGGTGTTTCAAAGTTTAGAGATGTAACAGGAGTATAGTGAGTCCCCCAATTAATTATTTGCTTTAATAGCACTTAGTATAAATCTATCTGAAGAACAGAGGTCCCTTGTGGGGTGTAGAACAATAATATCTTTTTTTTAAAGCAGGCATTGTTCAAAATAATATATCAGTTTTAAGCTATAACTAACTGAAAGCATGTTATGTAGTTGTTAAGCTCTAGCCAGTTTATCTGTTTTAAATCTTGGCAGTTGTGAATTTGGTGTGCAGTGTTGGTAGCAAATGTACCTATTTTGTTGTAACAGGAGGCTAGTTTTGATTTCAGTGTAGAGCTAAGGTTTGTAAGGATAGGTAAGGCAAACAAGAGGGTTAGAACTAAATGGGATAAGGCTAGAGTTTTTCTTGCTGGGTCGGTAAGGTACTGTTATGCCCTGTAAAGGGAGCCAAGTTTCTGATGGGTCTTTTTAATTATTTGAAGAATATGTTGATCAAATTTAAGATTGTCATCTATTACAACTTCAAGTAATTTAGTCTTTGCTGCTACCTAAATTTTGCTATTATTTGCAGATGTAACCAAAAAAGATTGTTTGATGGAGAAAATGTTTTGAGGTTTAGAGCATCAGTTTTGTTTTGCTGGGATTAAGGAGTAGTTTGAATTTTTCAGCCAGGTTTCAATTGAAGAGAAAGACATTTGAGTAATTTCTTGTAGTCTGGATATTGTGGAGGCTGTTCATATTAAAGTCAAATCATCTGCACATTGTACTATATTTGCTTGGCATATGGCAGTGTGTAGCTTCTTTATACAGATATTAAAGAGAAGGGGTCCATGCATAGAGCCCCGTGGGATACCTAAGGTAAGTGAAAGAGAGAAAGAGAGATCCTGTTGCCATTCGACTGTTTGTTGCTTTCCTGATACATAACTAAGGAACCACTTAAGGGAGGATTGAGAGTGACCTATGGAAGACAGTTCAGTGAGTAAATGTTGGTGTAATACATTGAAAAAGCTTTGGATAAGTCTAGGAACACAGTTGAAACTAGGTTTCCATGGTTTCTATGCTGATTTATAGTGTTGGTGAAGTGAAGGAGGGTGGTGGTTGTGCTGTGGTGGGGTCTGAAACCGTACTGTGTTTCTGGGAGCACAGTTTTTGAATTTAGGTGATATAGAAGCTAAGCATGAATACATTCTTCAAGTACTTTTGATAGGGGGAGAGGATTGCAATGAGCCTGTAGTTATTAAACTTTGTAGATGTGCCACCTTTGTGTAAAGGTCTAAAAAGCATTTTTTTCCAAATGGAATGAATACATTTTTCAGATATAGATCTATTTATCAAAATAGAGAGTGGAAAAGCAGTTGCAGATGCAGTCATTTTTAAGTAGTCTGAGGGGAGCTGGTCAGCAGCTAGGGTGGTTGGCTTTAGCTTATGTAGGAGTTTTTTAATGGTGGAGGTAGGTACTGGGCTAAAGTCAAATAACTGAGGATAGTTAACGGATGCTGCAGGTACTGGGGAGGTAGTGAAGGTATTAATGTTTGTGAGTGGTTGTTAAACTGTGGAAATTGAATTAGTACTATTGTTGGATATAGGGGAGAGGGTGATAAACTGGCCTGGATATAAACGTTTGTTTATAGATGTCCAGAACGGTTTTGGGATGTTCTGACATTTACTTTTGAGGATGTTATAATATGTTTGCTTGTCATGTTTTATTTGGTGTTGTGTCCTATTCCTTAGTTGCCTGAAAAGTTGAAACTTATTTTGTGTTCTATTTTTGACCCACTCTTTCCAGGCTTTGTTGCGCTGTAGCATTAATTTCTTAGTTTCCCCTTGTTAGCCATGGTGCAGGATTGGATTTGATCCTTTTAGTGTGTACTGGGCAGGTGTGGCTCATGGGATGGGGTGTTGCTATTGTTAAGCTGCCAGTCTATATTTAAGTCTCCTAGTATTGCTGTTTCATGTTGCATATGGTGGGATATCCGGTATAGGATATTTTCCACAGTGGTAATGTTTTTACCTGGTGGGACATATATGGCTGCTAAACAAAACATTTTCCTATTAATGATTCTGAGGTGTGGTATAAGTAGTTCTGCATTATTAAACTGTGGTATCTCCTCTGCATATATCGTTATGTTTAAGGACTTCCTCTAGATGACAACAATTCTACCTGCTTGCTTATTTGTCCTGTCAAGCAGAATTATACCAGGTGGGGTAGTTTCATTATCATTTATGTAGTTTTTCAGCCATGTTTCCTTAGCTATGAATACATTTGGGGAATATGTGAATAGAAGCATGCATGTCCTTGATTTTATTGCATATACTTCTAAGATTAATATTTAGGAAGAGAAGGCTGGAATTGGGGAAGGGAGAGGAAAAAATAATGGTACATTTCATACTGTGCTGTTAGCTTGGGTTTTTGCTGTTGTGTTGGGCCAGGGTTTCGTTGAATGTCTCTACTGATTTGTTAGGGGGTGGAAATTTTATGAAGGAAAGTATGTAGCCAAATCCATTTGAGCTTTAGTTTTGTTAGATTTTGTATGGTAACATACCTAAATTTAAGATACCTGCAACTGAAAAAGTCTAAGAAGGTTTATTGGTACATTGTGGGTGCTGTGGTGATAGATGGTAAATGTTGGTGTAGCAAGTGTGGGTTTATAGGAGTATTAATTTGATATATACATAAATATATATATATATATATATATATATATATATATATATATATATATATATATATATATATATATTAGGCAGGTATGATAATTGGTAAAGAGTTCTAATATGCTGAAGAGGTACACTAGTATGATTTGAGCCAGAGTCATTTTGTATGACATCTAAGTTAGATTTTGCTGAAAAAAGTTAGTTTGCACTTAAATTGTTACTGGACAAGAGTAGTTATAGTTAACAGTATAACTTCTAAAAGGACATGCTGAATAGTAGCAGTACTTAGATAAATGAGTCAGAGATGCTAACTGTAGGGCAACTGTGACTGGGTTATGTTCGGATTGCGTTGATGCAGAAATAGGTTGGGAGAAGTGTAGGGGTATTGTTTGGATACTTTAAATGTAGAGTAGGAGGGGTACATGGAAATTGGGGGTAGGACAGGGGAGCAGAGTGGACTGAGCCTGAGCATAGTGAGGGTGAATGAAGTGGGGCCCAACCACTGAATCAGCAATGTAACTGTGTTGAGAAAAACAATCAGTAAGCTTTGGCTATGGCATCACATATGGTTTCCAGAGATAGTTAACTGTCTGAGTTGAACAGAGTAAAACAGAAGCTGAGGAGGGAAAGGAGAATTAAATTGATCAGGACATGAGTCCAGGAAGACTAAGCAAAGATTTAAATGTGTGGTTAATTATTTAGACAGTTAGCTGCAAGATACTGTAGTAAAGGAAGAAAAAGATGAGAGTAGTCTGAAAATGAAAGCAAAGCAAATAGCTTGCCCTGTTTCAGTGTGTGTGTAGGGGATAACTAGCTATATATTGGCTGTTACTTTGGACTACAAAAAACTGTTAAACTGATTACCAATGGTATAGGTGTTACTGGGATTTCTACTGAGCCGTGTCCTCCATTATAAAATAGCTACTTACTTCAGGTGAGTGTACATGGACACACAGTTGCCCCTATAGTAAGATTCTACAAGCTGTAAGTCTTAGCTTATATCAATTTTACTAGATTATACATACATATCTACTTTGACTGCACACTCTCAGTGCTTTCAAGGATGGAACTTCAGGTATGGGTGTCAGTTGTGGACAGTGATAGTTCTTATGCACTCTGTGTAGTGTATTAACTGGGGATGGTTTGGTCAGGGTCGACAGAGTAGGATTACAAATTGGTATCTACTTTACTGCACATTCTCAGTCACTTCAAAGATGGCTGTCAGGCTTGAGTGTCAGTTTCCGGACAGTGATAGTTCTTATGCAGCCTGTGCAGTGCACTAGCTGGGCTGGTTTAGTCAGGGTTGATAGAGCAGGAGTAGGAATGGTGATTTGCTCTGACTAGATGCCAGAGGCTCCAGAAAAGGGATGTATTCAGTATGAATTTAAAGAAAGTGCCTAGAAGAAACAACAGAGCTCAAAGGGAGGGATGGATGATGGGTCTCTGATTATAACCAAGATATTATGTTTTTGAGACATGGATGTCAAGATATTCACATTGAGAGAGCTTTATCAGATCCCATGCAGTACAAAAGCCAGAGGGAAGAAAGTAACACTTTGGAAGTTGTAACACACTTATCAGTGCACACAGACAGCAGTCAACTTTTCCTTCAGACTTTGAGCCCAGTTCAGAAATGTTACCATGAGGTATAAGCCAACCACTTCTGATTCAGAGATAGCCCTACCACAGTGCTGTACCAGAAAGAGGTGCAAAACCACAGTGGACTGTGTCTGTGGCCTTCTGCAAAAGGTAATGAGGCATTCTGGGGGACCATCCAGTGCTTAATAGCCATGTGCTCTCCCTTCAAAGGTGCCTGTGAACACTGCCAAAAACCCACATTCACCCATTGCTTCCAATGAGTAAGATAACATTAGAGGTAAGTGCTGGGGAGTTTAGCAGACAAGTAGTGGAGGTGTGAATGTGTGTGGCTGCATGTGGCAATGAATGCAGATGGATGTGCGACCTAAGGTGTGTGTGTGGGTTTATTATACCTCTTCGTTCCCCTTGACTAACAAACAAATCCTGCAATATTGGGGGTGGAGATCACTAGATACCAATGATACTGTATATGTTGTTGTTGTTGGTCTTTCGGCTTTTCCCAGTTAGGGGTTGCCACAGCAGAACTCCAGTCTGCTAATGATTGGCAGTTGGTTTTTATGGTGCCAAGTTGCCAGCCCAACACCCAACCTTCAACAAAGGCACGCCATTCAACACATGTCTTTCAAATACCCACTCGACCACGGGGAGGACATGCAGGCTCCAAACAGAAGGCACTCCCAATCCAAGCCGAGAATCGAACAGGAGAACCTCTTGCTGTGAGGCAACAATGCTACCGCTGCACCACCATGGAAGTACACCAATGATGCTATATATATTGTCCAGTAATCCCCCCTGCCCCATGTCTTTCATAATGTAAAATGTTTGACTATCTTTTTAGTATTTTTCAGGCACAATATATATACCAATGATACTGTATATATTGTGCCTGAAAAATACTAAAAAGATAGTCAAACAACATTTTACATCATGAAAGAGATGAGGCAGGGGGGATTACTAGACACACAGAATACTGTTTATTGTTTGCCTTAAAGGCACTTAAAATGATTCAAATCATTTACCCTCAGCACTCATACACACAGCTCTTGCATGTTAGCTCTTTGCACCACCACTAATACCTCTAATATCTTACCTTAAGTCTTTGAAAATAAAATAAAAGTTAAGAAAAAGGAAGTAAAAAGCTTCAAATCCTGCACTCTGATACAAAAAGCAACTTGTCAAGCAAGAGCCTTAATCATGATGAGTTAGTGCAGCAGTATATTTTTTACATAACAAGTAGGAAATTCTAATGCTTGGCATAATTCAGTGATTGCAACAGTGCGTGAGTTATGTGGGGACAGGGCATATATAAGAAGCAACAACAGGAATGTCCTGTAAAATCAGGCATGGCTGAGAGGGATGAGGGCATATTCATGTGAGAATAGGGTTCAGGACAAAGCCAGGAGGAACACTAAATTACATCAGGGAGAATTTTTAAGTTATTACTCAGACCAACTTAAAATGTTAATAGAGAAACAGGTCTAGCATCACATTGCAGTTTCACACAATAAGAATGAAACTCTAATGTCAAGCATTATTGATTGACTGTAAGGCTTTGTGATTTATTAGGGCAGGGACAAAAATAAGAAGATGCGTCAAGCACATTCTGTCAGCTCAGAACAGGTAGCAGGTATGTTTGTGTGTGTGTGTGTGTGTGTGTGTGTGTGTGTGTGTGTGTGTGTGTGTGTGTGTGTGTGTGTGTGTATGAGAGTGAATGAGGCACCCCATTTCAAATGCCCTACCATCCAACCTTACATGTGTGCTAACACTAGTCCTAACACTAACTCCAGCACAATGCATTCCATTTAAAATAACTATATCCCTAACCCAAAACACTAACTCCACCCATACACATTACCCCCCACCCAAAAAAAAAAGTACAGTTCATAACCTTAATAATTGGTGAATAGAATGCCTCTCAACTGTCCAAATTTTTGGGGAATGTCTCCAGTTTGTTTTCAGATTTAAGCTCCATCTCCTAAAATTGGAAATTATTTTGAGAAGTTCTAAGTTGATAGTACTAGCATTTAAGAATTTTCCCTAATTTAGTTTTTTTGGCCTAATTAATTTTTGCTTTGCTCATAACACTGGAAGTAAAAGTTCAGTGGACTGGTTCATGAATGTATACTGGTCCATATTATTTCTGAGTCATTTAGAGCTCAAGTCTCTTTTCTTCATCTTAGCTTTAGACATTCGGTTGACAATATTACAAACCATTGCTGGATTCTTTCTGCTGTCATAGTTGGCAAACTCCTCTGCTCAACAAGAAGCATTAAAAAGGTTTATGATTAGAAAACTACTTGAATTTTCTACTTGAGAGATACTGATATGTTAATGTTACAATGTGTTCGAAAAATAAGTCCAACAATAATTAAATTCAACGCTGAAAAATAGCACAAATAAAACAGGAACTTTACTTAGAAAGCATTAGTGCTTTCATACATATACAATGCTTCATCAGATATTTTTAAACCCATTTAAAGTTATGTCCAGTATATGGAAAGCACAACAATTCACATGACCGTAAGACAAAAATCAATGCTTTAAGCTCCTTCCTTTAAAAACAGATTTCAAATTGAGTCAAGGAAATTTTGTTGTATTCAACCTAATTATCCATTTTTGTTTCTTTCACTCAAATTATCCATATAGAACAATGACAAAAAGGACATAGCAGGCATGTCTCCCTCTTTCACATTTAAGAGTTAACCATATCTTAGTAAGCAATTGTGTAATGGTTACACAAATCAGCATTCCATAGTTTCAGTTGCTAGAAAAGGAATGTTTCTGTACTATAATTTTAACTACTGTGTATATATTAATAAAGATAATGGATTTCTACTTCCTTTAGACACTGTGAATATTACATTAACTTTTATGTTGCATGTCAATAGGTGCTGTGGGATCTTTTACATCCACCTGAGCTACCACCAACTCAAGCAGATGGCACTTTGGTTTAACATACCTCATTTAAGTACCTCAAAATGCACTCTCTCGAGGCACTCCTAAAAATGAAGAACATCAATATCTGTGCAGTAACTGAGAACTGGTTCAAGGCTCCAGAAAGCACCCTTGCAATACCAAGCTACAACTCTTACCACACTTTTTGGCCACCAAACTAGGACCAAAACACTAAAGGTGGAGGAGTGTCCATATTCACGAAGGATATTCACACCACCAGGCTAGTTGCCCAACACAATGCATCTGAAATTCTCCAGGTGCAACTAACACTAGGTAAGACTGCAATCCAAATTGTAGCTTGCTACAGATCCCCCACAATGCCCCAACATTCTCACTACACCTAAACATACGGGAAAATATTAAGATAGAACCAAACACCCTAATACTGGCTGATTTTAACTACCCTGCCATTAACTGGGAAAACTACTCATGTACCAACACCTTTGTCCAACAGTTCTTGGAATTCATAAATTCCAATGCCCTGGATCAACTAATCCATAATCCCACCAGGGGATCCAATATCCTAGACCTGGTCATTACCAACATAGGAAATTGATGCTCCACACCTATGGTCACCCCCTCATTAGTCAGTTCTGACCATAAGCTAATCACCCTTAACATCCACATCCCACCTCCACCCCCCCCCCAGTAAGGAAACCTCCATAAAAAACTTCTCCAAAGCCAACTTCATGCTACTCAAGTCAGAAGTGACAAACTTCATGACACCCATGCAAATGGGAACTGAAAGTTTGACAGCTGAATCCAACACTAAGGCACTGTACGAACACATCCACTCATGCATAAATCGTGCCATCCCAAATAGAACCAAGATGCTCTCCTCCAAAAAAAAGAAGCCAATCTGGTGGTCCCCTGCCATAAACAAACTTTACAACGAAAGGAAGAAACTGTTGCAAAAAAGAGGAAAATCCCAGGATGCAAAAAACTCCCTTTCCAGCCTCAGTAAGAAACTGCGATCCCTCATAAAATCCTCCAAAGCTAGTTACGAAAATAAAATTGCCAAAGATTCCAAAGACAACCACAAGGCATTCTATAACTATGTCAAGAATCTAAATGGCAATGCTCAGATCTGCTCCAAGCTAAAACAGAATGGCATTAAATATACTGATCCCAAGGATATTGTCAATATCCTGGCAGATCAATTCAGTGCCAACCTCACCCCCCTCTCACTCCCTAAATGACCCATCTCAATACCGGAAGATTGCCAAATTCCGGTAATAATGGCCACACAGGTAAAAAACACACTCTCCAAATCTAAGAATACAGCATCCATGGGACCAGATGACATCCCAGGCTGTGTACTACATGAACTACAATATGAATTGGCACCTCACCTAAGTGTCATGTTTAATCATAGTCTCACCTCAGGTTTCGTGCCCACTGAGTGGCGCAGAGCTACAGTTATCCCACTCCACAAGGGGGGATCCGCCTTGGATCCCAGAAACTACCATCCCATCAGTCTGACAAGCCTTATCTATAAGGCCATGGAGCGTATTATCATGGAACTTATAAACAAAGACATTGGCAACCTTCAAACACTGGACCCCACCCAATTTGGGTTCGTGAAGGGCTGATCTTGTCTCCTGAACTGGAAAAACATCTTCAAATCAGTCTCCAGAGCCATGGACAAGGGTAAGGTGGTCCACACAGCCTATCTAGACCTCGCCAAGGCCTTTGACATCATCCCCCACTCTGGAATCATAGATAAACTTACTAAGCTGGGCATTAAACCATACATCACCCAATGGGTTGCCAACTGGCTTACTGACAGAACCCACACTGTAAAAGTAGCAGACTCCAAATCCAGCTCCAGACAAGTGACACGTGGAGTACCTCAGGGTTCAGTCCTGGGAACACTCTTGTTTGGCATTTACTTCTCTGAAGTACAGGCCAACACTAAGGGACTCTGGCTAACAATGTTCGCAGATGACTGCAAACTGGGAGCCATTACTAAATCCCCAAAGGATGTGGATACGCTACAAAAGGGCTTTACAGAAACAGATGCTTGGTGCCAGAGCCATGGGCTCAAGCTCAATGCCAAGAAATGTATAGTTATCCCCTTTGGGAAAAAACATGTACCCATGAATTACCACATAGGTGGCAGTACACTAAACACCGAAAGTGTGAAAAGAGACTTAGGGACACAGGTGGACAGTGGTCTCACCTTCGATAACCACATCGCCACAACAGTCAGGAAATCCTTCTATGTAGCACATCTCATCACTAAGGGCTTTTCATCCAGAAAAAAAGAGGTCGTTGTCCCACTGTACTCATCCCTCATTAGACCCATTATAGAATACAATGCCCCATTTGGTATGTACCTCAATACATCTGCAACAACTGGAAAGGCCACAGAAATACCTCACTAAAAGAATCACAGGCCTAAAGCAGATACCCTATGCTGACCGCCTTAAAAAACTCCAGCTATACTCTGTCACATATGGTCTACTCAGAGGCAATATCTGCTTAACATACAAGGCCATGTCAAACCCAGAGCTGTTGGACATGCTACACTTAAAGAAATCCCAATCCCTCAGAGCCACATGCTCCAGGGATCTAAACCTTGTCATCACAATAAACAAAACATGCTGGAGGGATAGGTTCCTGACCCAGAGACTCCCCAGACTCTGGAATAGACTGCTCATACATGTCAAGCAGAGTGCCTCTTTGGCCCTCTTCAAAAGGAACCTTGACGATTGGATGGGAGAAAGGAAATTCACCCCGGGGATCACGTCAGTCACCCTGCTAGACAGGGGTCCAGGGAAGTAAATAGTGTGGGAAGAAATAGCCAGGGAATTGTTATGGCTAGGCTTGTATAGGCCCTAGGGCTGATAGCCTGGTACCAACCTATGAACCTTTGAACCTATGAACATCTCATCTGAATGACAGCACACTCAGGAATGCAGCAATGCAGTGCTAGCAATCCATCAACCTGCTGCAGTAAAAGAACCGACATCATTCACACCAAAGGTGAGTGTGCTACCTGTTGCACTACTGACACTTAAAAACTTTGGTACAATATTATCGGGTCACCCTGTAGTATGCCTGTCACTTAATGAGTGCAGGTTGAGTTTATCCAATCTTTCATGATAGCTGAGATTTCTTACTGACTTTATTTTCTTTGTAATTTGTTTTAATACATTTTAATTTTTAATTGAACTAGATCTATAAATATATGCATCCACAATAGTCACTATACATTTACTGAATGAACTAAGCTACTTTGGTTTTCCTTAAAGAGACTATATATAGAATGTCTCTCATAATAACACAGTACCATTCAATTATAATCTTTGACACCCTATCAAAAATTACCCAGGGTCCTTAATATGACCTGAGACATTTACAGTCTGGTAATTTATTGAATACAAATATTCATTTGTTGCATTGTTTCATGTTAAAGTAATGACTGTTATTTAGAGACCACCCCTGGGATTTAGAAAAACTACAACTTTGATTGCGACCAGTTGTACCCTGTTTACTGCTTGTGTGCAATGAGACCCAATATTTATTAACATTGAATGTAGCCAAGCACATATGTGCAATAAGCACCTAATTAAATAATATTCTGGTTGTGGCCGCAGCAGGGACTATGGAAAGACTGTGCAGGTGCACAGTAAAGTCACAAAGATTTAAGAGCAGCAGTAAGGCCTGTCTGTCATGCGCAAGCCCTATGGTGCTCAGTGAGATCTCATACAAAGAGTTGCATCTAGAGAAAAGTTTTATGGCAGTCTCACAGGTCATAAGGCATTTGTGTTGATCTCTGTTATGACCCAGTCATACATACATGCACAGAAGATAGCTTCATCTTAATTCTCTTACTACCTTCCAAAAGTTAAGAGGATAAAGTAGGTATTAGAGCCACATAAACAAACAAACAAACAAACATATAACAAAGATGAGACTTTGAAGGGAGTTGGCAACACAATCAGGGATATGAAAGATAATAGGAAAGAGAGCATTATGCATACAGATATAAATGTCAACTAACTGAAAAAAAACATAAAACAATACATAATGGGTTAGGCCGAGAAAAATACATTTATATCAACTAAATGCAGGTGCAGCATCAGCAGAGTCTGACCATGTTACCTGTACTGTAATGCAAATGTCAGGAAGAAAGCATTCTACTGTAACAATAATGTGCCTATATGCAACCCATTTGGGACTTGAACCCAAAATCTTGCTCAGTTGCAGTGTGCATAGTACTTTATGTACAGGGTGAGCTACAGCAGTGGTAGAAGAAAAGACTTCAGGGAGAAACAGAGCAGTTGGGTGTCACACACTCACAGAATGAAAGAATATGAGAGTCAACAACTCCTTAGGACACCACGATTGGGGTCTAAGCTAACATCAGCAGACATAGCTGGCATTGTAATACTTTGCAAGGGGAACTCTTCAAATCCTGATAGCTGTACCATATGTTGTACATGTCAACTACCATGCAATAATAATTACTGTAGCCTATCTGCATAGCTGGTACCGGATGAGGCCAACATGTGTATTGCAAGATAGTGGCTGTACTTAGTAGTTGGATATATGGAACATGGTAGCCTAGCTATGTGCTATACAAAAAGCAGTGCCATTGCTCAAAAGTTGTACATAGGCATCAGTGGTGCTCTTTACAACCCTCCATGCACAGTATGATCACAAAAGTGATTTGGATGCCCGAGGTGGGCATGTGTGAGGTGTGTTTATCTGTTTTTGACCAAGGTAAAGGATGCAAATGGGAGTATAGGAAAAGGTAAAAAGGGTAAGCAAGCAGAGAGCAAAACAGAATGTGAACAACTAAGTAATGAACAGGTGGAAAAGTTAGGCTAAATTTTTTGTGGGACAGGTGCCCATTTTTCATGTGTAATGAGAAGGAAAGTTGGGGAAGGAATTAAGGGAAGAAGGAGAATGGTAAGAGGGTTAGGTTAGGTAGCAGGGAAAGACAGACATGACTGACAGGGTGTGTGGTAGCACACTGGGGGAGGGAGAACGCAGTGGTGAAGGAGACATTAGACAAATAGAGGGAAGACAATGTTGAGGGGAGAATTAAACAACCAATGTGGGGGGGGCATGGACTCAAAATGTAGGGAGGTAAGACAACATTGAAGAGAGACTCAAACAACCAATGTGGAGGGCATGGACACAAAATGTAGGGGTACACAAGAATGGTAGAAAAGATGAAGTGTCTGCAGCTGCAGTCTCTACCAGATGTGACCCATTGGAAGTTTAACCAGAACTCTCCACTTTGGGTACTGTCACCACTGGGCTTTAGATGGTGGAGATAGTGCTGGATAGGGACATGACTTAATGAGTCTCTGAAGAAGGTTTGCAATCTGGCCATTTTGGGTATCCACTCTCCTCTTTATCATCTCTCCCACAATGTCTTCCAGCTGCTGATGAGAGTCAAAGATGACCCCTCCACTGGTACTACTACTACCGGCAAGTTCAATAGGCCTAGCATGCAGTTCAGGGATTGTTGTAGCAGGTGGAGCAGGTAGGGCTGGAAATGTGGAGGTGACTGTGGCAGGCTGGGGCCCTGATGCACTGGGAGCTTCTGGTGTATCTAAGGTGAGTTATACTTACAACACACAGGTGATGATCCTGTTTAATTTCATCTTTCCATCAGCATAGGAGGTTAGGAGTACAGTGCCTCAAGTCACTGTAATGGTGACGGGACTGTTTCCCCATGCGTGGTTAGCCAGTGGTATGGATAATAGGCTGCAATAAACTATTCCAAGCTTCAGTTTTATACTGAAGCCCTTGACAGCACTCTTGCAGGGGTCTTTTACTTAGTTCCTGATAGAGGAGGTACAGAATCTTTGCCCTCCGAAAGAAGCACTAACCCCTCCTTCTCCAGTCATGATGTCTCACTTTAAAGAATCTCAGTGAGAAATGCAGAGAGTTGGCACCCAAAGGTCTCATGTGGTCCATCTGCTGCACATCAATGGGCATTGATGCACATCTCATTTGTGTGATAGATGGTGGGATAGAATACTGTAGGTACTGTTTTGTAATGGTTCATAATGGCAAGTTAAGGTGCACATAATTGTAGTCCTGCATCCTGAATATGCTGTTAAGCAATTAGTCACTACAAGGAGTCCATATACAGATGAGATCCCCCCTGGAGTCACAGCCTCAGTCACACACATGCACTGCTTCCTCGCAATGACCCATGTATGTGTACAGCATCGAGGAGACTTCAGCATTTGTTGAAATTGAGAATTCGAAAAAAATATGACTTGCAACCTAATTAGCATAATCATTGCACCCAGTCAGGTGAATCTACATGATGCATGCATCTCGGCAGGCAGAAAGCCTCACTGAGCTGTGGTATAAGCTGCAGAGTAAACATGTTTGGAAAGTGAGAAAGCTGAGTGACCAAAGAATTGATAAGTAAACCTATAGCTTTGCTTCTACAAGTTAAGTGGTACTTTTTACAAGTCTGTCTTGTATGGCTGCTCTTCACTGCCATTGAACTTGTGGACATAATACGAGCCAGGTTTGTCAGTAAGTATGTTGGGAATGTGTATTGACAGGGAGACTGCAAGGATAAAGCATGTGTTGGGCTGAACACTTGTTCAGCATAATGTGAGACAACTATTAGCTCAAACTCAGAAGTATTTTGATGGGCTCCTGATACCATTTTCAGTAAATAATTGTGACTGTTGTATACATTACACATACGTTAGTTGCAACCACCCGAAAAACAGTCATTTCACCTTCATTACTTGCAATAATATAGGTAATGTTTTGTGGGGAGCATTTGCTCAGTCAACTTATGTGTCTGACTTTAATTAATTTGCTATAAATACATAACTCTCAGGCATATAAACAGCAGGCTAGATGGCCAAGTTGAGGGGGGGACTGGTAGGAACATGGCTGCTAATTCAACTTTTCTCCATACCTACAGGGCAATACCAAAAAACAGAGAAAGCAGAAGCATATTGCTAACACTAGGACTTCTGAGAAATCCACTCAAAAGCTGAATTACCCTAGTGCAGAGAATGAGGTACTAATCCAGGTGCACCCCACCAATCTCCATGGAGGATAGTTTTTTGGCCTGCATGGAGCTGAGCAGGCCTATTATGACCAGGCTTGGGATGTTTTGTGGCAAACATCAAAGCAGCTGGTGAAGAGCCAGTGGTGTCATATGTGCTGCCTGGCAAAGACCTCAACTGCTGGCACGGGAAGTAGGGCAATGTGTGGGGGACCATCAAGTGTAGCACCTGTCGTGGAGACAGAGAGGCTCTAAGCTTCTCTCAGAGGCAGTGACAGTTCAACAGACTCCCGCAGTGCACTGCTGGATGTTGGAACAGAGCTGGGTAAGCAACAAGGACAACCAACTGAAAATTCCCAGGTATGTAGATCTATTTCTGTGTAAGAATACTTTTATGGCCTTGCACTCCACAGAAACTGTCCAAATTATTACAGCTATCTGATTTATGGTATGCAGGTGCATCAGGGCTTCACCTTCTATAGTCATATGTACAAGGCTTGCAACTAAATTATTAATTGTTATCATGCTGATAATTGCAGCTAAGCTACATTTATATTTCCGGTGCTGGGCCTTCTTTACACAGGATATTTTGTGCTTTTCTGTATTCAGTGATGATCTTTTATCTAGTACCAGCAATGTGGAACTGTCACTGCTTAATGTCAGAGGATCTGCAGCCTCTGATAATGATGGCAGGGATGAACTAACACAGTCAGGGAGAACAGAGTGTGCGTTTGACACAGAGAATGTGATGACTGCATCCCCAGCACAAACCATAGGAACAGCCTCTATGTCAGCAGATACCCAGGCTACCCACACCCTGCAGGGAAGACAGGTTAATGGGGATAACATTAAACAGGAAAGTGTGTTGGCCTCTAGTAAGCAAATGTTAGAATATGCCGCTAGCACCCATGGACATAGAGGTCCACATGGGATGGGGATAGTGGTGCTCACTGGAAACATGGTCACTACCCTCTCCCTGAGGTTGCTGTTTCAGTCATTGCAATGCAATGTATGTACAAGGCCATCATGGAGGCACAGGTTACTACTACCACAGCCATGACTGTATTAATGAGGATGATGCAGGGTGTGCATAGTAAGTGTGCATTATGTGTGATTGCTTGGCTATAATCAATCACACACTGGAACGTGCAAAGTTTTCTCTGGCTCACTTGCCAGGGTTGATGGGTCTTCTACAAAACGGGTGTATTGCTACATCCATAGATAATAGCCATCATGGCCATGGGTGACCACAACTCCACTCCTGCAATGTTAACACTTCCACAGCTACATCTGTTGTGGTGGTGTCAATACCTAGAACAGGACATCCCTGTGATCAAGGTCATCACCACAGTGGCATGTCTCACAGGAGATATTGCACACAGCCATGCAGCACACTAGCATCAAGCCAGGGTCGTGATGCATCCAATGCAGTGCCTGGTAGAGCCAGCTGTCATTCGCAAAGGTTTACAGGCAATGCGTAACCCTCTGCCATGCATTCCCTGGACATGTCCAGTAAACTGAACTACAGTTCTGCAACTGCTGCTAAGACTGTTTCCCTGCAGACCCACTCTCACACCACCAAGGCTCCCAGTACATCACACAGTTCCACTGGCACTGGCCATTAACAAACAGTTCTTCATTAAAGTGCCCCACTACCACACACACACACACACACACACACACACACACACACACACACACAAAACACCACCCCCCACAGACACACATAACTGACAGGGCACACAAAAGCAATATGTTTTAATTTCATAATCCTCAGTGCTCACACACTTCCTTGTGAAAGACATTCACTCCTGTTCTCTCTTCCCCACCTGTGCAAATGATGGTAACTGTGCTCTCCCTTTTGTACATTGTTACTTGGGTTGCCTATGATGCACAGCATGGTCATAGGTAAGCACAACCAAATGCTGGTTTTGAATGCATCATTTTTACTGTAGTCTATCTGCTTTATTCTTGTCTGATACATTATGAAGCTATGTACAAGCTGTTGTCTCTTTGCACGTGCCACAGTAAACTATACCCACCTCCATCTGACATGATCATCCCCTGCTGCTGGCTTTGCCACTGACTCATTGTCTGACTCAGCCACAACTGCCTGATGCTCTGGGCATTGCTGCCTACCCTGCTGGAACTGCTGTCTAAGTATGATATTGTACAACACTGCACAGAATGAAAGTATTTTTGCATATGTGCCAGGGTCATACTGCAGAGATCTACTGGATGTATCCATACAATGAAAGTATGTCTTCAACAGCCAGAATACACTCTTAGTAATGTTTCTGGTTTGTAAGTGGGTATAACTGTACCCAGAATCTGTCTGATTGTGTAGCTTTCTTGTAGGTGCTGTGAGACCGGGTTCCAGGTCATATCTGGCATCATCAACAAGATGGCGCTGGTGGAAGTCACCCCTGGTAAAACTGTTAGGACAGGTCACATGTATGCCATATGTTTCAGATGCAATAACTGTCTGGGTAGCTCACACACAGACACTTTGTAGATTATACCTTATGCATTACAGACCACATGGCAGCTGATGGAGTGATACCCTCTGCAGTTCATGTGCCTCCTTCCCAGTTCACCAGGTGGGGCCTTTATTTCTATGTGGGCACAGCTTATGGCCTCCAATACCTTCAAAAGATGATCAATACCACAGAAATCCAACATGGTGTTGGCTCTCTCCTCCAGGGAACTTGGGAACCACCCATACTCTCCCACATGCTGCAGGGAGTATTCTTGACGTAGATGACTAAACTACACTTACTGTGTCCCCTGTCAGTCACTGAAAGGTCCTTTCACTAGTATATGTAAAACTACATATACCTTAGTATTCACTGAGATAGACACTCCATTGACTTTCATGGGGCTACAGATGTGGCCAACACATTTCCACTATTTTGTGACTGGTATCCCTATTTACACAGTACAAGTCTGCAATGTCGCTGTCATGAATTCCATGAAATATCAAATACACTCAGATTACCCAGCAGTGCTGGGGTGATACAGCACAGCAGTGCATATATCAGCCATAAGAGTCTCTTGTAAATATATATTTACTAACGCTGTGGCAACTGCTAACTTGATTTAGCGATTCTCTTAATCTGAACATGAGCATTCCACTGAGTTCATATCTGCTGTGGGCAAAGACCCATTGTGTGGCATTTACACATCTATCAATCACTCAATAATCTTGTTTTTCCTCATTAGCATACACTGAGAGGCTTATTTTAATAATGTTGCTCACTACCGTGTATTTATATGGTCATTATCGTATGTCACACTCAACTGTGCTGCTTGACCTGCTTGTGTGGTGGACCCTGCTTTTCTGAATTGCACATACCGTGTGTGTGTGTGTGTGTGTGTGTGTGTGTGTGTGTGTGTGTGTGTGTGTGTGTGTGTGTGTGTGTGTGGGGCCGCTTCTTACACAAATTCACGTACCATGATGTAGCAAAATTTTCAGAATCCCAACGCTTGTATATAAAGAATTCGGATAGTTTTGTAACCTTCCATAACTTTTCACATTTCTAATAACAGTGGGTATTTTGGTGACAGCTGTATTTATCACAATCCATATTTCATCCATATTTAAAAATATGGACATAAAGATGTTGAATAAAAATGGCCCCAATGCCAGGCCCTGCGGGACACTTTTATTAACAATTTTTTTGAATAGAAAACATGTTGCAAACACTTACTTGACATTTACAATTATGCAATTAGCTGGAAATCAGTCTAATAAAGCAATGTCAAGTTCAGATCATGTTTGTAGTATGGCTGAATGTAGCAGAGAATGCATTAAGTAAATGTCGATACATTACATCAGTAGGGGAAAATGTAATCTAAAACATCAGTTACGTTTGTACAATAATGAATTGCATTATTTGGAAGAGTAGGTACTAAAGAGCCAGTGCTTACTGATGCAGATTAGTTCTTCAAAAGAAGATGAAAGCAGAACCAAAAGCACTTTTTTGGTAATTTCATAATACTTACCAGTAATACTGGATAGATTGATTAGGCTGTAGTTCTCAGTTTTATTTAAATCTCCAGTTTTGTAAATAGCTCCCACTACAGTTTCCTTCCAAAGCTCTGGTACATATATGTAGACTAATTTTTTCTGGATAAGAAAGGTCATATAGGGAGTGCTGCATTCTTTTTTACTGCTTAGAAAAATGTGTTCAGGCCATCTGCGTTAATAACACTTAAGGCAGCAAAGCTTTACTTAAAGCGCACCTAAAAACATGCTGGCTATGCCCTTGTAACTCTCCTCTCTAACTTCTCCCACTCCATCTACCCTCTGCCTCTCTTGCACCAAACAAACTACCTTTGATTATAGCAAGCTCTGATACTTCCATGCCTATCTACTTATTATATGGTAGTAACTTCTTATTGTAACAATTGTTAATATCTGCTATGACTTCGTGGATAGAACAGATGCTAGTTATCTACTGAATGTACTATGCTCTTCATCTGTAACTATGTTTGTAATATTTTAATTGCTAGGATTCTTCAGCTGTAACTATGTCTGTAATATTTTAATTTGTGGAGCTTTTCTCCCCGGGCCGCCGCTGAAAATGGACCTGCGTCCAGTCGGACATTCCCGGTCAACAAATGTAAATAAGTAAATAAATAAATAAATATGTCCTCAGTGATTTTTGGATAGTTACAGATTCCTGAGAGGTGATGAAATGTTTTACTCTAAAAGATTAAAAGCGAATACTTCCTTCTTGGCTTGATAGTACTTGTTCTTATCTGGATAAAGAGATCTTGACAGATAAGCAAATTGGTCTTTCATCTCCTGAGAACATGACATTTTGAATCCTTGCACCTTTGCCACAGACTGAGGCATCACAAGCAAGTGATACTGGAAATTCTTGGAACACAATTCAAGTTGTTCAAATTTATTAAGGTGCTTCCAACCAAGCAACATCACAATAAGTTACATAAAATAATAAAACAAATGAAATAAACACCAAAATTAATAGCTTGGGCAATAAATTACAAGTTATAAAGAAACTGATGCTGAAACAGTAAGTCATAATTAGTCATTTGTATAAAGAAGCAGTATCAGGAGCTTTTTAAAACTACCTGCAACAGATCTCACTTTCACCTACTGTCTCAAGCCACATCCCTGGCTTCTCCAACAATCTGACAAAAGGAATGCAGAAGCCTAAAAGTACATTAGGGGGTCAGTTGGACCTTGATTTAGGGGAACACCCCAGCTCAAACAGAGCTAAAACCTTTTTAGGTAATATGAGATTAAACTGACAGACACTGCAAAGTGAGCAAAGCCTGAGTTAATATGGAGTTAACTAGGATTACTTATAAGTAACCTGGCAGTAGAAATGTATACCAACTGTAATTGGTCAGGTTCAGTATTACAGAGCCTATGTATAGGGAGTAGTCAAAAGAAAAGAGACAAACTGACATGCAACCACAGAAAGTTCTTGAGGGAAGAGAATGTATTTAATGCAGGCAACATTTTTTAAGCAGCGTCTTTTTTTCTCAATTTTTTTTTTATTTTTCAAATACATTTGAATGAATTCCATAGTATTTATACATAACATATTAAAAAACTATGTACACTATTTACATTAGCCTGACACTATAACAGATCTTAATGTATACAGTTACTTTATAAGTATGTCCAATCCATTATCAGAGTGTCTGATCAATTACTGTATAGTGTCAATCAACAATAAGACTTTTCTCCAAGGGTTGTTGATAAATGGCTTTGGATAAATTCTTAGTTCTTTAATTTTAATTTCCAATATTGCTGTGGTCTTCAGTAGGCTGTAGAAGTCTTCCAAAGTTGGTATTGTGTTTATATTCCATCTTCTTTTATACACTTCCTTGAAATTGCAAGTATAGTCCATACTAGATACATGTTTGACATATTCAAATGAGGACCTTCATTCACATTTAATAATACAAGAGCTTTAGTTAAATAAAATGATTCATTAAATAAAGCTTGTAGAAAGTTATTAATACCATTCCAAAATGGCTTAATGTGGTTCCAAACTGCATTGTATACTTGCTGACATCTCTAACATATTCCTTTTATGGAAGAACTAATTTTACTGATTCTGTCTGGGGTTAAGAATGCGCTGCGCAAGTATTTCCAATTAAAAACTTTCCAGTATTGTATAAAGGATGTATATTTTATCGATGATAAGATACTTGTTTTAATATCTTCAGTTAAATGTATGAGTGTCCTTTTGTTATATATTTCCAATATGAGGTTTTGGGTGTTGTTTTATAGTTTATCAATATTTTGTAAAATTTTGAAATACTGTTGCCCATGTCAAAGTCATTATACATGATTTCATATATGTATTTCATAAATGTAGGTATTTCTTAAAATGAAGAATTGCTAATTATTTTACTTAAATTTTGTGAATATGACAGAATACTCTGTAAAGTTATCCAGTCCTGTTGTGTAATTTTGTATGTTGTTTTTAATACTTGCATATCTAAAACTTTTAGTTCTTTGATACATTGGAGCCAACAAACAAATCCTCTCTGTTCCCAGGAATGAATAATTTATCTATATATTTTATGTGGAAAGTTCTTTGTGACTATAAATGGTGTTAAAAGATCAAACCAGATTTGTTAAATCTATATATGCATTAATAATTTTCCTAAATGAGTCAATGTAATAATTAATCGTAAGAGTTTTAGTGGGTTTAGTTATGTTATATTGCATACTAATACATAAAATATGCCATGACAAATTGCTTTTATCTATTTGAATTTTTTTTTTGTAAATCAAATTCTTTTATTGATATTACAGTTAGTAATTCTTTCCAATTTGCAGAGTAATTTGAACTTATCCAATCTGAGATTGTTTTAGATATTGATGATTTTATATATGTTTCTGTATCAGGAAAGTTTAATCCTCCCTGTTTCCATGGTTTGATATAAAGTATTAAAGCTATTCTGTTTCTTTTAGGAAACCATAAAAATTGTATTAGGCATGAACTTATTTCTTTAAGTATATTCCTTGCTGGTAACAGTTGTATTGTCAAGGCTATATATTGGATCTTGGGCAGTAAAACCATTTTTATTAACTGCAGTCTATCTTCAAATGTTAATATTATTTTGTTCCATTTGTCCATAGAGATTTTAATTATATTGATGATATTATTGTATTTTTTAGACTAATTCATTATTATCCTTGCATAACTCAATTCCTAGATATTTTAAGGAAGATTCTTGTTTCCCTATGATGTGATTTCCCTTAGTCTGCAGTTCTTTTTTTTTATTTAAAAATAAAAATTTTGATTTTGATTTATTGAAATGGAGTCCTGAAGTCATGTGAAATTTGTCAATTAATATATCTAATTCTTCTAATGTCTCTTTTGTATTAGATAATGTTAGTAATATGTCATCAGCAAATAACATTACTTTAAAATTGTATTGTTCATAAACATCTATTCCATTGATTTTTATATTGCTACGAATTGAATCTGCCAATATTTCAATAGCCAGAGCAAATAGAATTGGTGACATGGGACATCCTTGTTTAGTGCCTTTTGTTATATGTATAGATTCAGAGGTAAAAGGACCTAATTTGACATACACTAAATTATTTGCATATATATTCTTTCGGAGATGAACAAAGGATGCAGGAAATTCAAATAGCATTAGGATTTTGAATAAATAGTCCCAATTTAGGGAATCAAAGGCTTTCTCTATATCTAAGCCAATTATGAGTGTTTCTTTATTTTTTTTATTAACATAATCTATAAGAGAAATTATCCTTTTAATATTGTCATGTGTGTTTCTATGATATATAAATCCAGTTTGATCATTATTTACTGTTTTGGATAGTGGTATTTTCATTCTGTTAGTTAATATCATCATAAATATCTTAGAGTCATTATTTAATAATGATATAGGTCTATATGAGGTACAGAGGTTTGGGGATTTATTTTCCTTTAGGATGGGTGTGATTAAGGAATATATCCAAGCGGGTGGTATTAAAGCTTGTGACTGAATTTCTAATAGAGTTTTATGAAAGAGGGATAGTATCTTTGAAGGAAAACGTTTATATATTCCATAATTATGCCATCTATACCTGGAGCTTTATTATTTTTACTCTCTTTTATTGTATCTGTAATTTCTTTATAGGATATGGGTGCTTGCAGATCTAGTTTTAATTCTTCTGGTATTTTTTTATATTAGAACATTTTTCATCTTGATTTAATTGAGCAATATGTATATTTTCTTTTTGGAAATGTTCCATGTAGTGATTTCTATAAATGTTCCATACAGTGATTTCTATAGGCATCAAGACAATATCACCTATATCCAAGACATTTCCCCTGTCTTTTCATGGAATATATTTTAATGTTATTAGCTTTTGATTGTATTTTGATTCTTGTAGATAAATTATGTAGATATTTTGGAGAAGTGGCCAAGGTATTATTTTTTAGTTTTTCTAAAGCTAAACTAGCTTTATGTGTTAGAATTTCAATGTATTTATTGTTTAATACTTCTACTTTCTTTTTCATCTCCAAATAATTTAGATTTCTTTCAGCTTTTGCTGACAAAAGTTTGGATTGTAGATCTAATAATTCAGAATCCCATTCTCTGATTTTTTTTATAGCAAGTTAGGGTTTTACCATATATGTAAGCTTTTAATGAGTCCCATATCATTATTTTATTTGTCTCTGTGGTGTAATTAATATCTACAAAAAACTGTAATTCAGATAATAACCAGGATTTGAACTCTTTAATTTAGTTATATATGCTGGAATTCTGGAGTTAAAGATTAATGGTTTGTAGCCATTTTGAAGTTTTAGTATCAAATTGTGGTCTGAAAGGGGGCAGGGAGTGATTGAGAAATTAATGATTTTAGAGTGTAAGTCATGAGCAGCAAATATTTTATCTATTCTAGTTTGGGTACCAAATCTGTGATCTTGATGGGAAAACAACAAAGATTTATCTTCTTTAAATTTGAAAGTATCTACAAGATGAAATGATTCTACTCACTTGTTTAAAGCTTTGGATATAGCAGATGTACACAGCGGTCTTTTATTTGTAGTTTTAGAAATATCAACTATACAGTTAAAATCTCCTCCTAATATTAAGTTGCCTTCATAAGTATTGGAAATGAAATCCAAGTGTTTTTTAACAGTTCTTGTTCCAGTGCCTGGGAACCAGTATAGATTGGCTAGGGTTCATATTCTGTTATTATATTTAACTATTACTAATGCTATAAGGCCTTCTTTATCTTCATACTTATAAATGATTTCTGGGTTAATCACATTTGTTTTCCATAAACTTGTTACTCCTTTTGTCTTTGTCTTTTAAGTAGATTGCGCCAATATCATATATTCCTTAGGATTCCATTTGTAATTGTCATTTGTTTTGAAATTAGTTTCTTGAAGGAAAACAATTTGTGCTTTGTTCAGTTTTAAATATTTCAGTAGATTTGATCTCTTGCTAGTATTGTTTAAGTCACTGGTATTCAAAGATAATAAAGTTAAATCCACCTTAGATTATTTAGACTATGTATTTTTTGTTTTATTGTGACTATTAAAAATTTTCCACTGATAACTATAAAATATATGTTTGAGCTTAAAGGAAATTATCAGTTTTATACTTTGAGTGTTTGCCAATAAAGTAATGTTTTGGTCAGGCATATTAAAACTGTTTTTGTGAAATAAATTTAAATTAATAAATGTTAACAAAACTAAGATCCACACTAGCCATGGAATGAAAATCATTCCTAATCTGATGAATAAACCTAAGTCCATCAGATTATCACTCATACCTTGACAATCCAGAACATCAACATCTGAGCTCCATAAATTGAATTATCATATGGAGAATATTGGTAATAGGAATAAGCAATATTTATATTATTTTGAACATTTATAGTACTGTTGTAGATTAGACAGAATTCTAATACAATATAAATATCTACTTATTGTATAAGTAATTAATAATTACATGAAAGATAGATGACAAGCAATTCAATCATAGTAAAGTAGGATGTATCATATATAAAACCACAGTTATTTAACATATTCACCCTTAATGACGAAGTCCTTCAAAACTTATTACTTAATATAACTAGATGGTAATAATATTTATACCTAAGGTTTGTAATTCAATGTATTTTACTGGATATATCAGAAGTTATATTTCATTGTTTGCCAGCATTTAAGTAATCACTTTGTTGCTAACTTACTTAAAGCATCAAGTTTGTTTTATGTGAACATTGATGAAAGTTAATGCATTTTAATTATCAGTGCATCCCTCTTCCCCCCATTTCCTTCACATAAGGATTTTCATATCTGTCATTTCTTATTATAAAATGAGTGAAATTATAGGTTAAAAACAACAAATTCACTTATTGTGATTAATGATTGCAAGTTCCCTTTCCATATTCATAAATTGCCATTTTATGGTATATTTTGTATAATCAGCAAAGGTTAAACTGAGTGATTATTGTCAATTTAATACTATTTGTTCAGAATGTGATTGTTACATTCTGTGACATTCCTAGTTCAGGCTTCTATTACTTCCATTGAACAACTTTGTCAGTTTGATGTCATGTATAAAACATTAGTTACTTTGGTAACAGCTTAAGTATTATGTATGGTCAAGATGGGTTACAAAACCACAATTCAAGTTAAAACAATTACATGACTTGTTATGCACATTTACTTATATGAAAAAATCATCCTGCTTCCCCTTGATGTTCAATATAGTGTATGTCATTTATGACAAGTTAAAACAGTAGTGTTATTATACTCAAGCCCATGTTATTAAACTGTCTATACTGTCAATTTAATACTATTTGTTCAGAATATGATTGTTACATTCTGTGACATTTCAAGTTAAGGCTTCTATTGTTTCTCTTGAACAACTTTGTCAGTTTGATGTCATGTATGAAACATTAGTTACCTTGTTAGCTGCTTAAGTATTACATATGGTCAAGATGGGTTACAAAAACTACAATTCAAGTTAAAGCAATTACATTATTTGTTATGCATATTTACTTATATAAGAAAATCATCATGCTTCCCCTTGATGTTCAATGTAGTGTATGTCATTTATGACAAGTAAAGACAGTAGTGTTATTATACATAAGCCCATGTTATTAAATCCTGTCTTTAATATCTAAATTTAGCAGACTGCTTCATCTTATATGATGATTATATATTTTATGTCTAGATTTACTAAAATCATAAATTACATAACTATTGTGTGTTTTTTTTATGTTTTGTTATTTTGGCTGTTGCTTAGTTATTTGAGAGTCTACAAGTTGTAATGGTTATTCTTATTATTAGCTCCTTCCAAGCATGTTTATATAGTCCATAGACTTTAAATTATGAGACCCTTCTAGTTTCTTATTTGTTGTAAGTATATTTCCATCCTTACATACACACATATCAGTACTTCAAGCATGGGCAACAATGCCCATCCAGTTTTGCCAGAATACCATTCACTAGTTCATGTGGTGTGTTTCCAGGCTGTTCTTAAAATATCCAAACCAATATTTGTCCTGTTCCATTTTACCAGCCTGTTCCATACAGTGGCCACTCTGCCAGTGAACCACTCAACACACCTTCCATTCCCACAGATATTTTCATGAAGGAAATCTGATGACTCTGTAGCACTTCTTGGCAACTCCAAACACCCCTAGAAGCATCTATCCCCATATGCCAAACACGTCCGAACAAGCTCACCTCCCAGACCATTGTAAAGGGTACTGCATAAGACCAAGTGCTCTTAGCCTTTCACAATAACTCAAGATGTCCAGTCTTATGTAAGTCCTTAATGTGTTTGCACCAAAATACATTTTAAATATAACATTGCACTTATTATTTTATTTTTTTATCAAGAATCAACTTAATGAGCTAAACAAAGTGTTGGGAGACCATCAATATGTGTACATATGGTTTAAAACAGTCCTTTTATTATATATATATATATATATATATATATATATATATATATATATTTTTTTTTTTTTTAAACCAAAAACTTCATTGCCAAGAATCATCACGGAGGCTTCTCAGAGCCATTAAGCATTATTGTCACTCTGTCTCCATTACCATAGCAACCAGGGAGCATCTGTTTCTGTTAGTGTGTCTATGTACTGCATACCAGAGGCTCACAATGCACCTGAAGCAAAGCTTCACTTCACTGCAACTTCAAGCCTAAATTCCCTCCCTTTCAGTGAGGCAGCAGCCAGGAAAAGAATGGAGAGCAAACAGATAAAAAAAAAACCTCCCAACACGCTGCCACAACAAGAGATAACACATTCTTCCAGCCTTCCCAGCTCTCACTCAGCAGATGTATAACATTCATTGAATTCAAGTAGGCTAATAGAAACTTCTATGTTTGTATTATATGTTGCTTTGTTTGGCTTATATATAATGTAAATAGTAACCCATCTTGGCCTACCTTTGTTTGTGAAGAATTATTGGACACTTTGAACATTCTGAATAAATCATTACTGTTTCTCAGTTGTTTAAGAAACCCTCATTTTTTCAAATAAAAACAGATGACAAGTGATGTACCATATCAGGTGATACTTTGAGAGATGTGGTTGTAAGAGTTATTTTTTTTTTGGACAGCTATCTTCGAATCAATGTTTTGTTTCTTCTTTCTAGCATCAGTCCAAGGATTTGTTTCTTTTATTCTTTTAAGAGTAGGGGCCATCCATTCCATTTCTTCTGGGATAGATGCTATGTTGTTGTTTTTGATGAATATAGTAGCTTCTTCTAAGTCATTAAAGGTTCTCATCTCATTGGCAAAACATATTTTAATCTTGGCTGGAAAGGCCAGCTGTCTTTAATTTTGTTTTTGTTTCAACAGTTTTATTATTGGCCTGACTTTTTTACTTTGTTCTAGTATTCTGGAAGAATAATCATTGTCAAACCTTATCAGGCTTTGATTGTATTTTAAGGGTGATTTTCCCCAAGCAGATTTTAATATTAGTTCCTTGTCCAGAAATGAAAGAAACTTTATAACTATGGATCTAGGTGGAGTATTTGTTGAGTTAGAACCAGGTTTTCTCAGTGCTCTATGGACCCTTTCAATTCCAAATGAAAGTCCCTCTTTCAAGTCTAAAAATTTCAGGAATCCAGGTTAAGAATGAAATAATGTCTTCTCCTTCAGTGTTTTCAGGCAGACCAAAGATCCTTATGTTGTTTCTCCTTTCCCTGTTTTCTAAGTCATCTATTTTGTTAAGCAGCCATGTATTCTGTTTAAGCAGAAATTCTTTTTAGAATTCTTCCTCTTTGAGTCTCCCTTCAGTGTTATTTAGAAAAGTCTCTATATTTGTTATTTTTGTATGGTGTTGCTGTAATAGTTCCTTAAGAGTATCAGTCTGTTTTTGAGAATTTAATTTGAGGTTTTCAAAGTCATTTTAAAGCCATCCATCTTCAAAGATAGTTCCTATAATGTAGATGTCATCAATTGCAGTTCTTTTTTCAAAGCAGCCTCTGGATGAGAATTCCTTGAGTTGTTCATATTCAGTGACTCAATATATCTCCAAGTTACTTGACAGGAAAATGTTTGTATATCTCCACCAAAATTGATATTTATGTAGTTTAGTAGTTTATCTATTGATTTCTGACCTTTTAAACTTGAAAATAATAAAATGTACCTGTATTATTATACTAGTTAATGGAGCTTTCAAAATTCACTGCTCTCAGTTGGCCATCTAGTCTCCACCCCCAAGCAGAGTCTTAACAACAGATGAAACCTGGTCTTTAAATTTAAATCTGTCTTCCAAAACCATGCCAAGATTTCTCACCTTATCCACAAACTCCACTGTATTACCAGTATAAACTATGGTGGGTTTTAAAGTTGGGCAGCTGAACTTCCTTAAAGTGATGTATACAGCTATGGCCACTGTCTTGAAGGTGTTGAGCTTCAGAAAAGTCCTAGTCCCCTATCTCTTGATCAAGGGCGCCCATAGGCAGGTGAAATGGGGTGCACTTGCACCCCCCTGGAATCCACTGACTAGTTAATTTTTTAATTTAAAAAAAAAGTTTTTTTTTTAGGGCGTTCTTCTTTAAGAAGTCCAGTCGCGGGCATGCTGACATCATCGCGCGCAGTGCACATTTTCAAGTTTGCGAGCGGGTTTAGAGGACTTCACTGAAGATGGGACACTTTCAGAGTGTGTGAAATGCCCCAGGTGCAACATGGTGATGGGTAGAGAATAAGGCTTGAACCCTGTACCTTGGGCCCAAGTGGCAAGAGCCTGAATTCCCTACCCACCACCATTTGTAAAACTGTTGCAGGTTTTTCCCTCATACTTGTTTTGTTCCTCATAAAATCTGTGGTTTCTGTATTTGTGTCCTTGCAAAGCCAGTAGTGCATTGGTGCAGTGGTAGCATTGTTGCCTGACAGCTACATGTTCTCTGGTTTGATACTTGACTGGGGTGCCTTACCTTCTGTGTGGAATCTGTATGCCCTCCCTGTTTTTGTTTCCTCCCATCTTACAAAAACATGTCTGTCTGGAGTGTTTCTCCCTGGGCCTCTGCTAAAAATTAGCTTTTGTTCCAAGTCAGACTTTTCTGGTTAACAAATGTTAAAAAAATGACACTCATTTGAATATCAGACTTCATATTCTTCAGAAAGTGCATGGTAACACAAAAGCTTTTATTCTAGCAATTTTCTAAGTGTATAAGATGGATATTTGAAATGTATCCCTATCTTTGGGACTGTATCCCCCCCCCCGTTATTGGCTTCATCCAGGTTTTGTGCTAAGGTTGAGAGCTATGGTAAGAACTGAATTCACTGAATATGTTTGGGGGCTATATTCCCCCATTACTGGCTTTGTCCGGGTGTTTTTTGCTAAGAGGTTGAGAGCTGTGGTGAGAACTGAATTCACTGGATGTTTGGGGGCTGTATTCACCCATTATTGGCTTTGTTCAGGTGTTTTGTGCTAAGAGGTTGACAGCTGTGCTATGATGAGAACTGAATTCACTAAATGGTAGCCATTTAAGTTTCAGTCTTCCTCTTTCACAAAACAGCTGATATGACGTAGTGGTATGTTGCTCTGACTCTTTTGCACAGGGTCCCCTGGGTTCAAGACGTGGCAGTGAAATGTATGGTGGTAATGCAGCATTTTATTCTAGCAACTTTCCAACATTATACAAGCAATGTTTAAAATGTGTCCCTGGTTTTTGCCCCCCCCCCCAATAAATTTTGCTGAGTGTCGAGTAGATTTTACAAGGAGCTGAAAGCTGCAGGGGAGCAAAAGTTTAGTGCTGCTTAAGCTTAGTCTGCTTGCATTGTTAATAGCACAACAGGTAGTGTACTTGCTTTTGATGCTGAAGGCTGTGGGTTCTACTCCCACAGTAGGTAGAGGAATTGCTGATACTGTACTGTATTGTAAAGGGGGTGGATGCTGCAGTCCTTTTTGGCAAAGATACCTAGTAACCATGAACCTATCAGTTTGCTATCCATTCCCTATTACGGTATTACTAGCTTATCATTTTTTAATGCATGCAACAAAGGCAATTTATTCTTCAAGGGCAACAGGGACTTTATTTGTAGATGAAACAATGACATATAAAGTTGTTTGCTAGCAGCAACCTCTTTATTAGTTACATATTTCTTTAATGTGGATTTTACTACTTCAGAGATTGTGCATATTTACTGATACTGGTGGACTATAGAAGGTTGAGTAGACTTTTTATGATGGAAATGTTCTGAATTGGGCAGTTTTGTCATTGGTGTATGCATTTTGTTTCATTGTTTACTGGAAAAATGTTCAAAACAATAAATTTAAAATGCCCTCTAACAACTGTACTGTATTGTACAAGGAATATAATATAATACAGTCAGGAAGGTGTATCAAAGAGCATGTGTATGTTTCATGTTCAAGGGGCCTATGATTTTGAAAACAGCCCAGAGTTAATCTGCCACCAGCAAAATGTATTTTCTTTGAATGAGGGTTTCAATGCTGTTTCAATGCATGTGAGTTTCAAGGGTAGAGAAGTTTTAATGCTAAGCCTATTTTCATTGTGAGACTGCATTGCTTTGTTTAACATATATCTATTAGGGTTTGTGCTGTAAAATGCAAAATAAAACTTTCAAATGAAATCTAAATCATCGCACAAGTAAAGCAGTGTGCACATTACAGTGTTTATGGTAAATGGGGCAAAATAACCAAGGAATGGGACATCGGAATGGCTGCAGGGAGGAGGCTCCATTCGACCATGATTTTGTGAGGGGGGAGAAGAGTAGCAAACTCAGACAGCCCTGGTTGAACTATACCTCTCAGTTGTCCATATTTTTGCAGAATGAATAGATATTTGCTTCTTATTTTTGGTTTGTTCCTCATAAAATTTGTGGTTTTCTAGCAAATCATTTAGGAATGAAGTCACTAAATGACAGACATTGAGTTTCAGACGTCATAACCTTCAGAAAAATGCATGCTAATGCAAGACTTGTTATTCTATCAACTGTCTTAAGTTTATACAACAGCAATTTTCAGTAGTGTTTGTATGTTCCCCAAATATATTTGGCCTTGTCCAGATTTCCTGCATTAAGAGGTTGAGAGGTATGTGCAAATCGCTTTGTAGAATTTGGAATATCCAAACCTCTCCATTGTCCCCAATTTTGGCTCAAAATGTTGCTCTCCCCTAATAATCCCTCCTCAAAATGGCAATTTTGGAAGAAAATGTGGAGGGTTTACAATTATATATAACTGTAATGATCAGAGTTATTACTTTTATTTCAGAAATGCATGTAGATACTCTTATTTTGTTAGCTGCTCAAGTTTGTTTGTGTCTTTCGGCTTTTCCCACTTAGGGGTTGCCACAGCGGAACTCCGGTCCGCTAATGATTGGTAGTGGATATTTACGTACCGGGTTACCAGCCCTGATGCACAACCTTCAATGAAGGCATGCCCCATTCACGTATGCCTCCACACAGAAGACGCTCTAGCTGAGAATCGAATGGGACAAAGTCTTGCTATGAGTTAGCTGCTCAAGTTAACAGTGTTAATATTAAAAAGATGTCCCTTTTTTGACAGGTTCCCTGCTGTATTGTGTGGGAACTTTATATTTTTGCATCACATTTCTGGTCTGTTTTTCATAAAATTGTGGTTTTCTGGCAAATTAGTGGCAAGTCATTAAAGATTGAAGTTAGAAAATAATGGCAGACATTTGAGTTTCAGATTTCATACCCTTCAGAAAATTCGTACTAATGCAAGACCTTCTACTGTTCTATTATCTAAGTTAATAAGAGCAATATTTAAAAATTGTCCTTATTTTTGGGCGTGTGTCCCACTTCTAGTTTTATGTATGGCTTTGTCCAGATTTCTTGCTCTGAAGTTGAAAGGTACGAGTGTCAGAGCCATCGCTGTCAGCCAGAGACATTTCAAATTGTGACATACTTGTTGCACCCCACTCCCCATTATAGTGGCTCTGGATGTGTCCAAGGAAGGCAAGGAGCAGTTATGAAGTGTAAGTGTGCACTCTGCATCCCCCATCCAAGGTAGACCACAAGTACGACCGTGGCTTTTCATCTGTCCTTGATTTTGCACAATGTTCTGGTTTTCTGTCATATTTTTATACTGTTGATTTATACTTCTTATTATTCAGGAGATGCATGCTGTCACAGTGCCCTGTTGCTCTGTTTAAGTAGCAATGATTTAATGACCATCAGGTAAGCTTGTCGGAGATTGTAAGATGCAAGTAAGCTTTAATAAGCATACTGTTAAAGAATTACCAGCATTGAAAGCCTTTTCGTTGTTGCCATGCCTAGAATATTTACATAGCTAGATAATGTATAAGCCTTGGGTATTGAAATGCATATGACAGTATTTGTAATAAAAGGACAGGATTACAATGTTTTCAGAAGCTCATTACATTTGTTGGAGACTTTCAGTCATCTTTTGTTGGAGACTTGCAGTCATCTTTGCAGGCTTACCTGTAAACTAAACAGAATGCCAATCTATCATGTGTGGTCCATAACTTGTGCAGTAATCCTTTAAGCAATTTATCTTGAGCTTGTTTCTTGCTTGCTGTTCATTTTTTACTTTGATCATGTCTTCCCCATGAACCAAGTAGATAATTGTGTCAGGCAGCAGGTGTTTTTTGGATAAGAAACAAATATTGTCTGTATAAGAAGGAGGTAGCATACCCCTCAGCTGTCCAGGTTTTTGCAGAATGTCCAGAATTTTGCCCCATAGTCTTCCTAAAAAGGATTGAAGTTGCTAAATAATGACAGACATTTGAGTTTTAGATGTCATATCCTATAGAAAAATGCATACAAACATCATCATCATCTTCTTTTGGTCGCCACAGCGGATTATCTGTTTCCATTTCTTCCTGTCCTCTGTATCTTGCTCTGTCACACCAACCACCTGCATGTCCTCTCTCACCACATCCATATACCTTATCTTAGGCCTTCCTCTTTTCCTGTTACCTGGTAGCTTCATCCTTGGCATCTTTTTCCCAATATATTCAGCATCCCTCCTCAGCACATGTCCAAACCAACATAATCTTGCCTCTCTGGCTTTGTTTCCAAACCTTCCAACCTGGGCTGACCATCTAATATACTTATTCCTAATCCTGTCCACCCTCGTCACACCCAGTGCAAATCTTAACATCTTTAACTCTGCCACATCCAGCTCAAACTCCTGCCTTTTTGTCAGTGCCACTGTCTCCAACCCATATAACATAGCTGGTCTCACTACCCTCTTGTAGACCTTCCCTTTCACTCTTACTGGTACTCATCTGTCACAAATCACTGCTGACATGCTTCTCCATCCACTCCATCCTGCCTGTACTCTCTTCTTCACCTCTCTTCCACACTCACCGTTACTCTGAACTATTGATCCAAAGTATTTAAACTCATTCACCTTCGTCACCTCTACTCCTTGCATCATCACCATTCCTCTATCCTCCCTCTCATTCACACACATATATTCTGTCTTAGTCCTGCTGCCCTTCATTCCTCTTCTCTCTAGAGCATATCTCCATCTCTCCCGGGTCTCCTCCACCTGTTCCCTACTCTCACTACAGATCACAATGTCATCTGCAAACATCATAGTCCACGGGGACTCCTGTCTGATCTCATCTGTCAACTTGTCCATCACCATTGCAAATAAGAAAGGGCTCAGAGCAGATCCTTGATGTAACCCCACCTTCACCTCAAACGCATCTGTCACTCTCACCGCTGTCACACTACCCTCATACATATCCTGTACCACTCTTACATACTTCTCTGACACTCCTGACTTCCTCATACAATACCACAAGTCCTCTCTAGGCACCCTGTCATATGCTTTCTCTAAGTCTACAAAAACACAATGCAACTCCTTCTGGCCTTCTCTGTACTCCTCCATCAACACTCTCAGAGCAAACATCGCATCTGTAGTGCTTTTTCCCGGCATGAAACCATACTGCTGATCACTAATCATCATGTCCTTTCTTAACCTAGCTTCCACTACTCTTTCCCATAACTTCATGCTGTGAATGATCAATTTAATCCCTCTGTAGTTACTACAGATCTGCAGATCACCCTTAATCTTAAAAATCGGTACCAAAACACTTTATCCATTCCTCAGGCATCCTCTCACTTTCCAAGATTTCATTAAACAATCTGGTTAAAAATTCCACTGCCATTTCACCTAAACACCTCCATGCTTCCACAGGTATGTCATCTGGGCCAACAGCCTTTCAATTCTTCATTCTCTTCATAGCTATCCTTACTTCCTCCTTGCTAATCCATTGTACTTCATGATTCACTATCCCTACATCATCCAACCTTCTCTCCCTCTCATTCTCTTCATTCATCAACCCCTCAAAGTACTCTTTCCATCTCCTCAACACACTGTCCTCACTTGTGAGTATGTTTCCCTGATTATCCTTTATCTCCTTTACCTGCTGCACATCTTTCCTAGCTCAGTCCCTCTGTCTAGCCAATCAGTAAAGGTCCTTTTCTCCCTCCTTAGTGTCCAACCTTTCATGCAACTCTTCATACGCCTTATCCTTAGCCTTTGCCACCTCTCTTTGCCATGCACCTCATCTCCGTATACTCCTGTCTGCTTTCTTCATCTGTCTGACAATCCCACTTCTTCTTTGCAAACCTCGTTCTCTGTATACTCTCCTGTACTTCCTCATTCCACCACCATGTCTCCTTATCATCCTTCCTCTGTCCAGATGTCATACCAAGCACCTTTCTAGCCATCTCCCTTACTAGCTCTGCTGTAGTTACCCAGCTATTTGGTAACTCTTCACTGCCACCCACTGCCTGTCTTAACTCATCCCTGAATTCCACCTCACATTTACCCTTTTTCAATTTCCACCATTTGATCCTTGTTGTGCCCTCACACTCCTCCTCCTCTTCTTGATCACCAACGTCATCTTACAAACCACCATTCTATGCTGCCTAACTACACTTTCCCCGGTCACCACTTTACAGTCTCCAATCTCCTTCAAACTGGCCCTCCTACATAAGATATAATCCACCTGTGTGCATCTTCCTCCACTCTTGTATGTCACCTTATGCTCCTCCCTCTTGTTAAACTACGTATTCACCACAGCTATGTCCATCCTTTTCGCAAAATCCACTATCATCTGACCTTCTGCATTCCTTTGTTTAACACCATACCTACCCATCATTTCATCATCCACTCCTCTGTTCCCTTCACCAACATGCCCATTGAAATCTGCTCCAATCACCACTCTCTCACCATTGGGTACAGTCATCACCACTTTATCCAACTCACTCCAAAATTTTTCTTTCTCATCCATCGCACAACCAACTTGTGGAGCATATGCACTAACAACATTCATCATTACACCATCAATTTCCAGCTTCATAAACATCACTCTATCCGACACTCTTTTCAACTCCAAAACACTCATAGCATACTGTTCCTTCAGGATAACTCCTACGCCATTTCTCCTCCCATCCACACCATGATAAAACAATTTGAATCCACCTCTGATACACCTAGCCTTACTCCCCTTCCATCTGGCGTCTTGCACACACAGTATACCAACCTTCCTTCTGTCCATCATATAAAATGCATACTAACATAAATCCTGTTATTCTAGCAATGTTCTAAGTTCATGAGAGCAATATTTATAATCTGTCCCTATTTATGTTGGGATTTGTCCAGATTTCTTGCAAAGGTTGAGGTGTGTGAGAGCAAGTGAAATGCCCTATTTAGAGTTAGCAGGTGGAATTTATTTTCAAGGAATTGTGAGCTTCAAGGGAAGAGAAGTTTACTGCTGCTCATGCTAAGTCTGCTTAAAATGTGCAACTGTTTTGTTTAGCAAATGGTATCATTATTGTGGTATAGAATTTTAAAGCAGTGTTAGTAATACAGCAGGTAGCATACTTGCATCTTGATGTAGAGGGCTATAGGTTCTACTCCCACAGCATGTAGATTTGTATTTTAAGGGGGTGGAGTGCTGCAGTCCTGACTATGTCCTCCTTTGGATGAGATGCCTAATAACTATGAACTTGTTTTTCAGTTTACCACGCATTCTGCATTGCAAATATACCAGCTTACCATTTTTAATGTAACATAGGCAATGTATTCTTCAAGGGCAGCAGGCACTGAATTTGTTGATGAACTGCTGAAGTATAAAGTTGTTTTCTAGCAACAACCTCTTCATTAGTTTCAGATCTCTATAATGTGGAATTATTCAGATGACTTTTACTTCTGCAGAGATTGTGCATACTGACTGGCATTAATGGATTGTAATGACAAAAGTTTAAGTGGCCTTTTATGGTTTAAATGTTTTGAATTGGGCAGTTTGTCATTATTGGCTCATATATTTAGTTTCATTGCTTACTGGAAAAACATTTAAAACTATAAATTTAAAACAGTCTAACAAGTGGTGCTGTATTATAGAAGGGATATAATTAAATTATTTTATATTATAATTAATACAATCTGTATATAATCTTGCATAATCATATGTATAAATATGTACACTTCTTATGCATGGCTACTCTTGCTTATCACAGTAACAGGAAGGATACTGTAATGGCTGTGTCAAGAAAAAAGGTCTAAAGCTTTTAGTTAAGCATATAATGAAGTTGTTCACATCAGTGGTAATGCAGACCCAGTTTCATATAACTAAGGGTGAACCACACAAAATCAGAAAACACCCAGAATTTCCCTTGCCCACTCAGTAAAACTAATCTTGAAAAAAATAATTAATAATGTGCATATATTAGGGCTATTGGAATTATCTATAAAAAGATGAAGTGATGATTTGCAACTATGTCAATGTTGGGATTATGAAGAAATGCTTGATTAAGCATTAATTAAAAGATATACATAATTTAGTGAATGCACACAGTTTAAGTTAAATACAGCTATAATGTGTTGTGCATTCAGACCACAGAATGCCAGCTTTTATTTAAACAGCAATTTGTGTTACTGAGAGCTAATCTTGGAAGCCAAAGAACACTAGTGTTATAAACTAGTCTGTTTAAATCTGTATAATCTGAACAGGCTCATGAGACTCAGTTTAGTGTCCTACATGAAAAATACTGAGCTAATGAACACTATTCCCCAATAGTTGTTTCTAAGTCACTTACAAATAAATAAATAAAAAAGGGGAAGTATTTTGAAGTAAAACAAATATCTTGTCTTTATGGTAGGTAAAAAGTAAAACTCTGTTAGTACCCAAGTAAATAAAATGTTTATTAGCAATGAATGAGAAATTATTCCAGTATAGAGAACTGAACAGCCAAGCCTTCTTGATCAGAATTCAAAAAGGCTGCCAGCTGAA
>NC_056731.1:371048182-371070682 GCF_019279795.1 Protopterus annectens
GCGTGTTTAGGTGGGGGGTTAGTTTGTTCTGTAGTTCGTGCAAGACGCAGCCTGGGACACCATCTGGCCCCACTGATGCTGTGTTTTTGGATTTTGAAAGGGCTGTTTTCACCTGTGCTTCTGTGATTTCTGGGACACTACACTTTTCTGGCATTGTTGTGGGCCCTTTTGAAGGTGAGAGAGAGGTGAAGTTTGCACTGAATCTGTCTGCCAGGATGTTGGCAATATCAGTAGGTTCAGTATATTGTGTGCTATTTTGCATTAGCTCAGAGCATATCTATGAGTTGCCACTTAGATTCTTGACATAGCTAAAGAAGGCTTTGTGGTTATATTTCAAATCCTTGGATATTTTTCTTTCAAAGTTAGCCTTGGATGATTTTATGACGGACCTTAGTTTCTTACTGATACTGATCAGGGATGTCTTTCCTTCTTGGGATTTGCTTTTTTTCTGAACAAGTTTCCTCCTTCTGTTGTATAACCTGTTTATGGCAGGGGTCCACTAGACTGGTTTCCTTCTATTAGGGGAGTGAGTCTTGATTTTGCTAGGGGTGGCACGATCCACGCATCCTTGTAGGTGCTCATAGAGTGCAATTGTAAAGGATTCTGCATCTTGGGCAGTGTTATCCTTTAGCGTGGGGGCTGTGAAACTTACCACCTCTGCCTTAAGTAAGGTGAAGTTTGCTTTAGAAAGGTTTTTCACTGTGGTTTCCTTGGTTGGGGGTGGTGGTGGGATGTGGACATCCAGAGTGATTAGTTTATGGTCTGATCTAAGCAGTGACGGGTTGACCTCCAGTACGGAACACCTGTCGCCCATGTTGGTGATGACCAGGTCCAATATGTTGTGGCCTCTGGTAGGGGAGTTTACCAGCTGATCCAGGGCATTTGAGTTGATAAATTCCAGGAAGCGCTGAGCATGGGAGTTTGTACTGAAGTAGTTTTCCCAGTTAATGGTAAGGTAATTGAAATCACCCAGTATCAGGGTGTTTGGTAGGACCTTCATGTTTTCCAGTGTCTCCAGAAAGGCGGAGTGGTGGTCCTGGGTCATGGACGGTGATCTGTAGCAGGCCACAATTTGCATTGCAGATTTGCCCGATGTTAGTTGCACATGGATGATCTCAGAGGTATCATGCTGCGCCACTATCCTGGAGGTGTGGATACTCGGGTACCAACTCCTTTTCCCAATGGTTCTTGGTATTCATAAATTCCAATGCCCTGGATCAACTAATCCATTGTCCCACCAAGGGCTCCAATATCCTAGACCTGGTCATTACCAACATGGGAGATAGATGCTCCACACCAGTGGTCACCCCCTCATTGGTCAGGTATGACTATAAGCAAATCACCCTTGACATCCACATCCCACCCCCAACCCCCAGTAAGGAAACCTCCTTAAAAAACTTCTCCAAAGCCAACTTCATGCTACTGAAGTCAGAAGTGACAGACTTCACAACACCCACGCAGACAGGATCTGGAAGTTTGACTGCAGAATCCTACACTAAGGCACTGTACGAGCACATCCACTCATGCATGAATCGTGCCATCCCAAATAGAACCAAGATGCTCTTCTCCAAAAAAAGGAAGCCAATCTGGTGGTCCCCTGCTATAAACAAACTATACAACAAAAGGAAGAAACTGTTGCAGAAAAGAGGAAAATCCCAGGATGCAAAAAACTCCCTCACCAGCCGCAGTAAGAAGCTGAGATCCCTCATAAAATCCTCAAAAGCTAGTTACGAAAATAAAATTGCCAAAGATTCCAAAGACAACCACAAGGCATTCTAATGGAAATGCTCAGATCTGCTCTGAACTACAACAGAATGGCATTAAATATACTGATCCCAAGGATATTGCCAATATCCAGGCAGATCTATTTATTGCCAACTTCACTCCCCTCTCACCCCCTAAAGGGCCCATCTCAATACCAAAAGATTGCCAAATTCCGATAATCACAGCCACACAGGTAGAAACAGCACTCTCCAAAGCTAAGAATACAGCATCCATGGGACCAGATGACATCCCAGGCTGGGTACTACATCAACTACAAAATGAACTGGCACCCCACTTAAGTGTCATGTTTAATCATAGCCTCACCTCAGGCTTTGTGCCCACTGAGTGGCGCACAGCTACAGTTATCCCTCTCCACAAGGGAGGATCCACCTTGGATCCCGGGAACTACCGTCCCCATCAGTCTGACAAGCCTGATCTGCAAGGGCATGGAACTCATTATCATGGAACTTATAAACAAAGACATTGGCAACCAACAGACATTGGACCCCACCCAGTTTGGGTTTGTGAAAGACCGATCTTGTCTCCTGAATCTGACTGACTTCTTCAAATCGGTCTCCAGAGCTGTGGACGAGGGTAAGGAGATCCACACAGCCTATCTGGACCACGCCAAGGCCTTTGACACCATCCCCCACTCTGGAATCATAGATAAACTTACTAAGCTGGGCATAAATCCCTAAGTCACTCAATGGGTTGCCAACTGGCTTACTGACAGAACCCAGACTGTAAAAGTAGCCGACTCCATATCCAGCTCCAGACAAGTGACAAGTGGAGTACCTCAGGGTTCAGTCCTGGGACCACTCTTGTTTGGCATCTACTTCTCTGAAGTACAGGCCAATATTAAGGGACTCTGGCTAACAAAGTTTGCAGATGACTGCAAACTGGGAGCCATTACTGAATCCCCAAATGATGTGGATATTCTACAAAAGGTCCTTACAGAAACAGATGTGTGGTGCCAGAGCCATGGGCTCAAGCTTAATGCCAAGAAATGTATAGTCATCCCCTTTAGAAAAAAAACATGTACCCATGAACTACTACATAGGTGGCAAGACACTAAACATCGAAAGTGTGATGAGAGACTTAGGGACACAAGTGGACAGTGGTCTCACTTTCGATAACCACATCACCACAAAAATCAGGAAATCCTTCTTCGTGGCACATCTCATCACTAAGGGCTTTTCATCCAGAAAAAAGGAGGTCATTGTCCCACTGTACTCATCCCTCATTAGACCCATTATAGAGTATAATGCCCCATATGGTATGTACCTCACAAGACATCTGCAACAGCTGGAAAGGCCACAGAAATACCTCACTAAAAGAATCACAGGCCTAAAGCAATGGCATATGCTGACCGACTAAAAAAACTCCAGCTATACTCTGTGGCATATCGTCTACTCAGAGGCAATCTCTGCTTAACATACAAGGCCATGTCAAACCCTGAGCTATCGGACATGCTCCACTTAAAGAAATCCCAATCCCTCAGAGCCACACGCTCCAGGGATCTAAACCTTATCATCACAATGAACAAAACATGCTGAGGGGATAGGTTCCTGACCCAGAGACTCCCCATACTCTGGAATAGACTGCCCATACATGTCAAGCAGAGCACCTCACTGGCCCTCTTCAAAAGGAACCTTGATGATTGGATGGGAGATAGGAAATTCACCCCAGGGATCATGTCAGTCGCCCTGCTAGACAGGGGCCCAGAGACGTAAATATTGTGGGAAAAAATTTCCAGGGAATTGTTATGGCTAGGCTTGTATAGGCCTTAGGACTGATAGCCTAGTACCAACCTATGAACCTATGAACCTATGATGAATATGGATACACCCCCTCATTTTGTGTTTCAGTCCGTGTTCTGTGGCTGAAATGTGTGGTATGAATTGTAGCCCAGTAGTGCTGGAGTGCTCTCTGGAGCCTTGAACCAGGTTTCAGTTACTGCACAGATGTCGACGTTCTCCATACTTAGGAGAGCTTCGAGTGCATGCATTTTGAGATTTAAACTCCTGGCATTGAGTAGCATAACCCTCATTTTTTTACTTGTGCTGTTTACGGTGGTGGGTTTGAATTTTAAGCCTTGCCTAAAAAAGGCACTATGGGGGCAGCAAGGGCCTTGGCCAGTATTTGAAAGCCAAGGGGTGACAGGTGCAAGCCGTCTCTTGTGAAGCAACATGGCTTGTCGAGCATGTCATCCCAGGCTGACAGATACTGGATCCCCTTTGAATGACACCAGAAGCTTAGCCAATTGTTGAAATCGATCATTTTTTCTTTATACTGAGGTATCATTCTTGGTGAGGGTGGGATGCTAACCAGGGTCAGGGTCATACCTGCCTGGGCTACATGATCAGAGAGCTCTTTCATGTCTCTTTTCATGTAGTCCAGGGAGGTACGTCTCAGGTCATTCACACCAACATGAACAATGACAGTGTCATATTTGTACTTGTTCTGGAGTGACCTGAGTGCTTATGTTATGTGGCAGATTCTGGCTCCTGATAAGCAGCTAACAGTAACCTTCTCCTTGTCCAGCCTAGTGAGTGGGGCGTCAGTGTGCCTGACTATTGAGTCACCCATTACTAGTGTGTTAGGTATGTTATTTCACCTTAAGGGCTGTGATTGTGCGGTACATTGATATTGTGTTTTATGTGTTGCCTGGTTTGTGACGGGAGGTGTAGGTTTTGTGGGCATCTGCTTTGGAGCTCTCTGATGCTTTTGCAGGTTTTTATTTAGAGCCTCCGAGTATGATTTTGTGTATTTATGTGTATTTTTTGCCAGTGCTGGTTTAGTAGGTCTATGTGAGGCTGGAGGTGTGGTGCAAGTGTTAACCTTCTCTTCATGACCGTCTGTTCCAGTCTTGGGTGGAGAGACCTTAGCCTCCAGTTTGGCTGTATAATTGTATCTCTCACATATGTTAGTGCTTTGTGGTAGGAGAAGAGGTCTGTCTTTGTACATGAGGCAGTTGTAACATTGCCTCAGGATACCCAGATTCACCAGCTGGACTAAAGAGTACACCTGAAGTTGCCCTTTGGTCATGCCTGAATAGTAGGGTGAGCTGCTTAGTCGCGTGGTTGGTGAGGGGTGGATAAACAGCCTTGCCCTGCTGGGCAGTCAAGTGTCAGGGTATATTAGTGCTTGCTATTAGGCCTGAGGAAGTGCTGGACTGTAGGATGCTTTTTGAGTGCTTAGGTTGAGAGTTAGACTAGTTTCAAGTGAAAAACTGAAGAGGAGACTTAGTGGAGCCGGGAATAATTTAATCCTAGCTAACCAATGCTGCCCGGTGCACAAAACTGTGCAAACGCGGTGTTTAAACTACTAACATCTGGGCTGGAACCACTCATCCAGGGACAGATGGCTGCTCAAAGTTCCCCCTCTCTCACAGGTAAACAGAGAAACTTCCCTCTATCCAAGTAAGGTATGGTCAACTCAGAAACTTGTAACACAGCCCTGAATTCAGCACTAGCCTGAAAACTGGACTATACTAGCTTAGAAAGGTGGGAAACAAGAATTTTCTTTTGTTTTTTTTTGAAAAGATAAGACAAAAACAGTAAAAAGTACACTTAAAACAGCTTTAAACGACTACAAGCGATCAGAAAAGGCTATCGCACTTTAGTGTGTAGCCTACAACAGTTAAACAATTTATTTAAACAAAAAACAACTTTTTTAAAAGTGCAGGCACTCAAATAAGTACAATATGTGAAAAATACAATCTTTTAAATCACAAGTGCTGGAAAAATCAGCGTTTAGGTGGAAAACAGTTAAGTACAGCAAGAAAATATAGAAAACTGATACTCAATCATTCCAAAGTCTCTCTTAAGCTAGAAGGCTTGTATCAGTTTAAGGCTTTCTAGTGCTTTCTAGTAGGTTAGTTACAGGAAAGATGGGAAACAAGCACAGATGTGGTCTTTTAAACCAGAAAGTTGAAAGAGATGGACAACTTCCAGAATGATCAATAAACTACAATTCCTGGGCCAAGAACCACTCCTCTTGTGGTAGACAGGCTACCTAGTACTTACCACTCCCACTGATAAGCTAGAAGGCTGCACTCCAACACAAAGGCTTGGGGGGCTCAGAAGCTTACAAACAGTCCTGGATACAGCAAATATGTACCTGGACTAGACTAGTTATGTGAAAAATGGGGATCAAGCGCAAACACGGGCTTTAAAACCAGAAAGTTGAGAGAGATGGAAAAACTGCCCAAACGGCCAATAAACTACAATTTCTGGGCCAGAACCACTCCTCTTGTGGTAGACAGGCTACCTAGTGCTTACCACTCCCACTGATAAGCTAGAAGGCTTCCCTCCAACACAGAAAGGCTTGCGGGGCTCAGAAGCTTACCAACAGTCCTGGATACAGAAACTTTGTATCTGGACTAGGCTAGTAACAGGAAAGGTGGGAAACAGCACAAGTGCAGCTTATAAACCATAAAGTTGAAAGAGATGAGAAAAAACTGCCCAAACGGCCATTTGCTACAATTTCTGGGCCAGAAACCACTCCTCTTGTGGTAGATAGGCTACCTAATGCTTACCATTCCCACTGATAAGCTAGAAGGCTTCCCTCCAACACAGAAAGGCTTGGGGGGCTCAGAAGCTAACAAAGAGTCCTGGATACAGCAAACCTGTACCTGGACTAGACTAGTTACAGGAAAGGTGGGGAACAAGTGCAAACGCAGGCTTTTAAGCCACCAAGTTGAAAGAGAGATGGAAAACCGCCTAAAATGGTCAATAAACTACAATTTATGGGCCAAAACCCACTCTTCCTGTGGTAGATAGGCTACCTGATGCTTACCACTCCCACTGATAAGCTAGAAGGCTTCCCTCCAGCACAGAAAGGCTTGGGGGGCTCAGGAGCTTACAAACAGTCCTGGATACAGCAAGTCTGTATCTGGACTAGACAAGTTACAGGAAAGGCAGGAAACAAGTTAGGAATTTTTTTTTTACAGAAAAGCAGCTAAAACAGCAGTAAATACACTTCAAATGCAGTGCAGGTTAGCACGTGTATCAATATTACGGCAAATACAGTTTAATTAAATGCAATTAAATTAACAAATGACTAAAAAACAAGTGAAGAAGGCATTAAATTAGAAGGCTACTAACAAGCAGTAATAAGTGCAGAGTAAGAATAACTGAGCAGATAGCACGCAGAACAGAAACTAAGACAGTTACAGTAAGAGCAGCTGAATATATATATATATATATATATATATATATATATATATATATATATATATATATATTTTTTTTTTTTTTTTAGGGAGGGAACACAGCAGGATTAAGAGGCTACAGGGGTTGTCCTTTTCAAATGTTCTCTCTGTACACAGTAGGAGTGCCTGAAATCAGAATATGATCTCACTGCACTCAGTTGAGTGAGCAAATGAGATAGGCCCAGAAGGAGTATCCAAATACAAACTTACAAGAGGGGCGGGCAGTTTCAAAGCCATCAAGATTAACACCAAGACAAAAGCAGGGATGGTGAGTGGGAGAAACACAGTGGAGACAACAAGAGACAGAAACAATACAGCACCACTATAAATAATAGGCTAGTGTATAAATACAGCACAGTGCAAATTAAGTTTCAAAAGTTGTACTTATCAGTTTGGAATATATTCCAATTCTGCAGCTCACAGCAAATCTATCAGCTTTCCAGCAGTTCACAGAAATGCAGTCTGTATTGGAATTACAGCAATGAGATACACCTCAGGCAATGACTAACAGCTAGGATGTGGGCTGCCTCAACAACCCCCTCCCTGAAACTAGCTTGAGCTACCCTGAGAAAAAAACACAGTGGAGATAACAAGAGACAGAAGCAATACAGCACCACTATAAATAATAGGCATGTGTATCAATACAGCACAGTGCAAATTAAGTTGCAAAAAGTGTACTTATCAGTTTAGAATAGATTCCAATTCTGCAGTTCACAGCAAGTCTATTAGCTTTCCAGCAGTTCACAGAAATGCAGTCTGTATTGGAATTACAGCAATGAGATACACCTCAGGCAATGACTAAAAGGTAGGATGTGGGCTGGCTCAACAATCCCCTCCCTGAAACTAGCTTGAGCTACCCTGAGAAAAAAACACAGTGGAGATAACAAGAGACAGAAGCAATACAGCACCACTATAAATAATAGGCAAGTGTATAAATACAGCACAGTGCAAATTAAGTTGCAAAAAGTGTACTTATCAGTTTGGAATAGATTCCAATTCTGCAGCTCACAGCAAATCTATCAGCTTTCCAGCAGTTCACAGAAATGCAGTCTGTATTGGAATTACAGCAATGAGATACACCTCAGGCAATGACTAACAGCTAGGATGTGGGCTGGCTCAATAACCCCCTCCCTGAAACTAGCTTGAGCTACCCTGAGAAAAAAAAACACAGTGGAGAAAACAAGAGACAGAAACAATACAACACTACTATAAATAATAGGCGTGTATAAATGCAGCACAGTGCAAATTAAGTTGCAAAAAGTGTACTTATCAGTTTGGAATTGATTCTAATTCTGCAGCTCACATCAAATCTATCAGCTTACCAGCAGTTCACAGAAATGCAGTCTGTATTGGATTATGTTTATATATTCATGTTTACATTTATTTATTTGTTGCATTTGTTTATTGGGATGGTCCTACTGGGTAGACAAGCTGACCCTCTTCAGTGGAGACCCAGGAAGAAAAGCTCTACAATAAAACCAGTAAACAATAAATCAATAGACAGTACATTTTAGACTATAAGTATAAATACCTTCTAGGTCAATATAAGTTAGCCACAGCTTGATGAAGATATATTACACCTGATGTAAAAATAGTGCACAGAAGAATAAAAATGTCATACAGTGTTACATCTGAGGACAAGAAAACGAAAACAGATTATTTATAATTGACATATAATGCAATATGTTATAAAGCTTTATGGCAGAGAAAATGGTGTAGATTGTGAGGTTGAATATAAGCGTAGGAGGTTATTTGAAGTACAAAGAGCAGCAGACCAGACTGTGGTTATACTAGGAGAAGTATTAGAGACATTTAGTGAGCGAGAGGCTATATAGGGAGTAGAGATGCCCTGGAAAGAGGCTGAGAGAAAGGTAAGATTTACGTTATTCCCAAGAGAGGAGGAAGAGTATAGCCAAGCATTTTTAGGTGACCCTTTAAGTGTAATTTGAAAGTTTATTGTTTTCAATTATTCTAAGAGAGAGATGGGTAATGAAATCCAGGTTTTACAGAGGAGTACAGGGGGTCCCATCAGTATTGTTTGATTTAGTTGCAGTTAGAAACATTTTGTCAGTACAGCGTAGTAATTTTTTTTTGGACTGCAGAGTTGGGCATTTGAGCTTTTGTGTCCTGACAATCCTTGAGCAGGTTAATTAGAGCCTCCATTCAGGCCAGTGAAGTTGCTTAAGTGAGAGGCATTGATGTGTCTTATAATGATAGCAGCACATTTTGCAATTTTATTATAGCACTTGTCATAAGGATGCATACAGGTTCTGCCTATAGGAGACTAGGTATGAGAAGAGAAGAGGCAATGCTTATTCTAGCCTGCACTGTTATATAGCTCTATAGAGGGCTCCCAATTCATGGCAGGTTTTCTTTAGAACCTGTTTTATGTGTTGGTCGAATTTTAGATTTTTGTCAGTTGTAACCCCTAGTTGCTTGACATGGCTACCATTTATATCTTGATATGTTTTAATGATAGACTTGAGAAGGGATTCTTTTTGGTTGGATATTTCCTTATGGATGAGTAAGGTAAGTCTGGATATTTTGAGCTTTAGAAGGAGCTGTTATCAGTTAGCAAAGTCTCAGTCTGTGAGAAAGCTTCGTGGGTGTATTGCTGTAGTTCACCCATGTTTTTGACAGAGCAGAGGATTGTGAAATTTTCTGCATTTTGGATGATGGTTGCTTGTTTAGTTGCTAAATGTAGGTCATTAATGAATATATTAAAAAGTAGTGGACCTAATACAGAGCCTTACAGGACTCTCACGGCTACTGGTAGAAAAGAAGATATGTTGTTTTGCCACTTTACAGCTTGTTGTCTGTTTGAGGTAACTGTTAAATCAGGATAGTAAGGGCTTGTTGTCTGAAGTAACTATTAAATCAGGATAGTGAGAGCTTAAAAAGGGAAGAGAAGACAACTTACATAGTAATTTTTGGTATGACACTGTGTTGAAGGCTTTGGTCAAATCAAGGGATATGGAAGAGACAAGGTTATTATTGTTTCTGCTTTGGCTTACTGCTGTAACAAAGCTTAATAGTGTGATCTGGATGAAAACTATGCTGCATAGGGGAAAGTAGCAAGTTTTCAGTAATGTAAGTAAGAACTTCAGATTCTATACACTTTTCAAGTACTTTAGACAGGGGATATAGTATAGCTATGGGCCTGTAAGTGGACAGGTCAGTGGAGTGTCTACCGTTATGTTTGGGAAGTATGTAAGTTTTTTTCCACAGAGTGGAAACATAGCTTTCCTTGATAGCCCAGTTTATTAAGATGGATATGTGGTATACTGGAGCATCTGCAGCTGTTTTGATTTATTCAGCTGGTAAATTGTCTTGGGTAGAGTGGTGGGTTTCAAACTTATCAGTAGTTTCCTGATAGTGGAGATTGCAATGGGCTGAGGTTTGAGAGCTTGGAAATGAGCTGTGGGGTCTGGAGGTGGTATACTAGTTCTTGAAGACTGTGGGTTTAAGACTGAGTAACAGAATTTACAAAGTGTGAGTTAAATTTATTAACAAGAGGTGGGAAGTTGGCATAATGATTAAGGTGATTACCTTACAGACACAAGCTATAGGGTTTGATTCTCACATGGGGTAGTTGGCTAGGCTTAAAATGACCCACAAGGACATTTAGCCTAGTACTTATCTATAAACCTATGAATCCCTAAGTGCATCTATTTTGGAGTTAGATTTGGTCATGGGGTGGTGGATGCAAGGGTTTGTTGATGGTGGACCAGAATATCTTAGGATTGTTCTGATTTGTTGTTTGGAATTGTGTATAGTATTTTTTGTTGTTGTTGTTTGTTTTTATCAGACTGGATTTTGGATTTAGTAGTATTTATAAGTTGATTGTATTTTTGCTTGCTAGAATCAGTATCGGGATTTTCCAAGTTCTCCATACCTTATCCATGTTTTAATGGGCTGTTTAGTTTCTGTTGTTAGTCAGGGAGCCAGGTTTGAATTACTTAATTTGCTCCTAATGGGTACAGCCTCATTTAATATTTCTAGAAATGTTTCTTTATATAATGACGCTGTGTTGTTGTTGATGGTGGAGAGACTGGAACAAGATCATAGTGATGTTGTTTTTGGTTATGAATGCGCTCTCTTATTGCAAGAATAGCCAGATGGTCACTAAGGGTGTTGGGAATAATATTGACATAGTCTTTTTTATCTGGTTTATTTGTAAGGATCCAGTCTAAGATGGAATGCCTATCAGTGGATTAGTTGTAACTCGTAGAAGAAGATATGAACTGGGTAAACCCATATACATTTATGGCATTTATAGGGTTGCCATTATCTATGGTTTGCCAGTCATTATTCATGTCTCCTAACATCATGGTTTATTTTGAGATATTGGGTCCAGGAGAGGAATTCTTCAGCATTGTTTATTATTACCAGCGGGTATATAGACTTTGAGGGAACTTACTCACAGACCAGAGCAGACCTTTGACTTCTTATTGCCAAATAAAACAATAAAAGCACGTAACTAGCGGTGTACAAATGAAATTAAAATGTATTTAAGCGTACATATAAAAATCACTTTTCATCGAGCTTCTCTAGCTCAACTTCATCAGAATCAAAACAGCTTCAAGTTAAAAACAGTTATATTTATATCAATGAGCTAACATTTAAAACTTAAATCCTTCCCTCACATAATTAACCTGTTAAACACATATATCCAAAGTGGGCCAATAGTAACAAAACGCAACATGACATGGAGCGTGAATACATTAATAAAATTAATAAATTAATAAATTATTAAATAAATTCACCTAATGGTCACACCAAAAAATCAAAGGCTACAAAGGTATAACAATACAGCCATATAGCTGTAGTGTATTGAAGCCTCTCCTTAAAACCAAATATGTGTCGCTAACTTTACTATATGAGATACCAAGAATATGTGTATTTATTTTATGTTTGATATTTTATGTTTTATATATTATATATATTGCACATTGTGAGCCCGAACAATTTAAAAGTTAACAAATAATAAATGATAAACAATAAATAAATAATGAAATAATAAAAATGAATACATGTAAATATAAAAACCATACCATCACAATACTCTATCGAAACCCCTGTTACAATTCAATAACAATACTGAAATGTGTTTGAAACCGATATGTATTAAGACATACCAATGAACAAGTTCAAGCCCTTGCTTTATTAATCTTAGCCAATAACCTAGTTACCTGGTTACCTAAGCAAGTTCCTAAGGCGAAGAATGCACATAATAGAGTTGCATTCGTTGATACCTGGAAATTGGCATGCATTTAAGCGCAATTGCCATAACAGCTCATTTTTCTCTAGTCTCAGTGATTCGGGACCACCCCTGTCATGGGAAGTATAACAACAAACATTAAATAAAATATAAAAAGGATAGTGCCACAGAGAGGCGAGGGAAGGGAGAGGTGTATAAATTACATTAGTACAATGAACTGTCAGACTGCTGCCTACTGTTGTGCTACACAGCCATTAGCTAAACTAATAGGAACACTCAGATAGTTCTGCCTCTGTACATAAACTCAAATGTCCCCACTGTAGGATGTGCAAGCTGGTGTGAAGTGTCACTGGATGCATATGTTCAGGTGTGGTGGAGGTTACATTGGTAGGATGGAAATGAAGGACATAATACACCATGGGATGTGTGTGAGGTACTGGCCCTGTAGCCATGCCAAGAGGCACATGGTCAAAGATATGCCATGTGTACTTGCTCACTGATAACATTTACACAACATAACATCCCAAGGGTGTTATACTGTACCACAGAAAAAGATGCCATCATGTCCAACAGACCCAGCTACCAGCAGGTGCTTTGTGAAGAACATGAGGTAAGTTATTATGTACCAGGATGCTCAATGTTGTTTTAGCAGAAAAGCCAGGGGTATGCTAGGTGAATGTGTCATTGGCAGGGACATGTTTTTGGAGTGATGCATGGGCAATATGCTGCAAATGGCCCCCTTTGCACCCTACCACTGTAGACCCCTATTCCACTCTCCATAACATGGACTTCCAACTTAGCACTATACCACCGCAGGCCATCCTGCCTCAATTCTACCCCCTCAAAACTCTCTCCTCAACATCTTACTCATTGTGGACCCACACCCCACTACCACCATGGACTTCCACCTAAACACCACCCCAACATGGACATCAACCCAAATACCCCATTGTCAATGCCCTACAACCTAATACCCCCATGGCCCAAGTATTGGTTCATAGGATAATACTAGGCTATTGGCCCAGAAGCCCTTATCAGCGTAGCTAAGAATTTTGCCCATGTTCCCTCAAAGTCAGCACCTATTTCCCCTGTCCAGCAGGGGCACATGTGTGAGCCCGGGGTGTATTTTCTGTATCCCATCCAGGTTCCTCTTAAAGAAAGCTGGAGAGGTACTAGCATGTTTTGGGGGAAGACTCCCCCCACAAATGTACAGGGAGAATATGCAAAGGTCAAACAGGCATTGGTCAGAGGTCAGGATTGAACCTTGTGCATGGGAGGTGAATACCTTAACCATTGTGCTACCCGGTCTCTCTGTACTGGGTCAGTGAGCACAGCTCAGGGATATGGCAACCATCCTGCATGTCACCACCATGTAGCAGTGAGTATGCAATGCATGAAGAGAGAGCTGGCCATCTCCCTACAAAGAAGTACTGAGTGTACACCATAAACATATGGATTTTGAATGTGGGGGTACAGAGCAGTATATATTTACAGCGGGTTTCCTACTTTGCAAAAAACTGTGACACAGCTGTTTCATTGATATTCCAGTTTTGATTCTACAGTTTTATATTCTGCTTATCATTTACCTGCATAAAGTTATATTCTGGTGTCCTTCTCTTCCTCTGCCCTTTGTGTCTGACCCATCCCCCTCTGAGATGTTAAGCAAAAGTTTTTGAAAGTCTAACTTGAGCTCAGAGAATTTGCATTCCAGTGCCTTTCTGTACCCCTGATTTTGTGTTTGTCCCAACCCCCACTGAGACATTAAGCTAAAGCTTTTGAAAGACCTCCAATATTGGCTTTATTTGATTGGATTCTTCTCTATCTAGCCTGCTTCTACCTTGAACCCTCCCACCCTTTTCCTGTTGTGGCTTAATAAGGTTATGTATCTGGCCTCCACACCTTTTGGTAATTTGATTTTCAACATCCCTCCCTCCCCTTTTTCATTGGTATTGTCTGTTGTAGAAGTTATTTAAATACTTTTCCCACCTTTTGTTTTCCATAGATCCATCCTAGAAAACAAATTTTCCCAATAAAATGGTCCATAAAACTGTACCCTGTAAAGCCGTAAATACAGAGCAAATACTTTGTGTGCCGACAAGTTTGGAGCAGCAAGTTGGGCATAGAATGGCAATATCTATAAATTTAATAGAATAAAGTATTGTGTAAACATTAAAGTTAGTAGAATTTAGTACTATTTAGCATAATCTGCCCCGATAAAGTATCCTTATTAGTCTGCACTAACAAAGCACCTTTAATAGGCTTCTAACCCCAATATACCACCCCCTTGTAGCTCACCAGTCAAAGGACTGGACACCATAGCCATCCAATTTTCTAATTTCTTTGTAGCCAGCTTGATAGACATGGGCATCTTGGAGCAATGTAGCAATTGTCTCATGTTTACCAACAACAAGTTAATCCTTAAAGAAATAGACACAATATACAAGAGGTGTACTTACACAATGACAATTGAGGTTGAATTTTCACATACAAGCACACAGCAGGTTGTCAAAACAACATACACACACAACACCCACCTCACATACACAGCATACACAGAGACTAACATATGCTGAGGAACTTAAAAGTGTCTTTCTAAATAACAAAGTTCACACAGACAGTTTCTTGTCAAAACTACACCTTAGCAAGCCCAAAGGCAGTAAGAAAAAACAACACCTAGCACCACACATACAGTGGCAAGCAAACACACTTCCCATGACTCTCATCATGAGGACTCCATTGTAAGACATACTTAAGCCCCTCCATCCAGGCTGAAGAAGGAGAAGATAATGTTTAGTTGCTTATTTGGAGCCAGGAGACACCAAATCATGCACACACTCAAGTCAGGACACCACAGAGGCTGTGTGTCGCAGGATGGCATGAGCCTAGCATTGAGCAGCATATTATCATCACTGAGGATGATGCCAAAATATGATCAAATGATTACTGATTTTTTTACAATTGATGGTCTTTCTGTTGTCATTCTAAGGGGATCCACTATTGTCATCTTGTGAGGATGTGGTTAACAGACCATGTTGCTTTGCCAAGGATGATCTTCACCTGTCCTCTCTAGGCTTTACAAGTCTGGCTAAAACTTTATCCACCCCCATAGTGCCTTTTTTAGGCAATGCCAAACTGACAAACTTACTGGCATAGCAAAATCAACTAAAATGAACCTCAAGGTGTTACTGCTCAATGCCAGGAGCCTAACTAAAAACTACACTTCTTCCAAGCCCTCCTCACACTTGAGACAATAGACATTTGTGCAGTTACCAGGACATGGTTTAAAGCAGCAGGGAGTGCCCTTGTATTGCAAGGTTTCAATGTCTTCCACACTTTTAGACTAGTAGCTGCACAGACAAGGGCTAAAGGTGGAGGTGTCTCCATATACATCAATAACAAGCATACATGTAGGTTGATCAAACAGGATGAGGTGCTGCAGTTCCTCCATGTGCAGATCTCCATCCAAAAAAGCTCACAGTGCATACTTGGACCTACTGGAGACACTTACCATCCAACCTAACACCCTATTCATGGGAGACTTTAATTATCTCTCTGTAGACTGGGAATCCTACACAGCCTCAGATCTGTAGGCACAGGGATTTCTGGACTTTGTAAATACAAACACCCTTGACCAAATAGTGAAACCACCCACTACAGTCACCAACATACTGGACCTCATACTCACAAATATGGGAGAATGCTGCACCCCCCCACCCCCAAATGTCCCATCCTTCCAGGTAATGTCCAACCATAAAGCTGCCTTCTTTGAAATCAAAATCAACTCTGTCACCAAGGCAAACTACCTTTCATTAAGTGATTGTTTGTCAAATTTCAATGGCCTTCCAAACCCCAAGAACACAGCGGCCTACACTTAATTGCTCTCAGAAGCTCTATACACCCATGTCAGTGGCTGCATAGAGACTGCTCTACTTATCAGAAGTAATCCCAGAACTAGCCCCAGAAACAAACTGCCCTGGTAGCTTCCCAATGTAGACAGGATATACAACAAAAGGAGAAAAAATGTGAAAACAAATCAAGCAGAGTAATTCCCATAAAGATAAAAACTCAGTAATCAAATGAAATAGGCAACTAAGAGAGGCAATTTGGTCAAACAAGGCCAACTTTGAGGTTCAGATAGCCTCCCAGGTGAAATATAACCATAAGGCCGTCTGCAGCTATGTCAGAAATCTCAGAGGCACCACATAGCACTGTGCTGAACTAGTGGTTAATGGTGCCAGATTCAATGAATCTGGTTATATAGCAAACCTGTAAGTGGACAAATTAAGTTCCAACTTTTCCTCCCTATCACCACAACCATCTTCCAAGAAACACCCTAAAGCATAACCCCTCCATCTATAACTAGGATGCATATACTGGATGCAGTTGCTAACGACAAGAACATGACCTCAGTGGACTCCAATAACATCCTGGGATGCCTTCTGAATCATCTAAAATATGACTTGCCAGGAACTTTGGAGTTATTGTTTAACTACAGTCTTAAAACAGGCTTTGTTCCATGAGAATGGAGGACTGTAATGGACAGATCCTGGAAACTACAGACCCATTAGTTTAACTAGTCTTATTTGCAAATGCATGGAAAAATGATCATAGAAATTATCAACAAGTGCATAGGAGACCTCCAAACACTGGATCCATCCCAGTTTGGCTTTGTTAAAGGAAAAGTAAAGCTTACTGAACCTGGTGGACTTCTTTGAAAAGGTCATGAAGGCAATGGATGAGGGGGAAATGGTGCATACTGCCTACCTAGATCTGGCTAAAGCATTAGATACAATACCCCACTCAGGCATTGTCAAAAAACTTACAGAGCTAGGCATAACACCTTTATATCACTCTGGATAGCTAGATGACTCAGGGATTGGACTAAGGAAGTTAGGATCATTGAGGCCACATCCAGAAAAAGGCTGGCCACCAATGGAGTCCCACAGTACTCTGTACTGTGCCTGCTCCTCTTTGGTATCTACTTCTTGGAGGTCAAAGCCAATGTCGAAGGCCTCTGGCTGACCAAATTTGCAGATGATTAAAAACTGGGAGCAGTCACTGAATCCCCCAAGATGAGAACACCCTTCTTGAAAATCTAACACAGACAAATGCTTTCTGCCAAAGCCATGGCTTAAACCTCATTACCAAGAAATGCATTATAGTACCTTTTGGGAAGTTAGCCATCCACTGTAACTATGTCATCAATAAAACACCCCTAAAAGTTGATTCACTAGTCAGAGATCTGGGAACTTATGTAGAAACCTAGCCTTCAACCAACATATGTCCAAGCTAGTAAGAAAATCCTTGTGTGTTCCTCAACTTATAAGTAAGGGCATGACATCTAGGGACAGAGAAGTCATTGCACCACAACCATAGTACTAGGCCCTCATCAAACCAGTCGCTGAATATAATGCCCCATTTTGGTATGTACCTGACCAGACACATGCAACAACTGTCCACAAAGGTTCCTTACAAAAAGAATACAAGGAGTAAATACAGTGTCCAGTACTGATCCTCTCAAAGCCCTGTCTCTATAGTCAGTATCATACAGACTTTTGAGATGTGATCTCTGCTCAGCATACAAGACATACGTGGAGTCTGCTTTGATGAACCTTTTGTACATCTGTAAATCTAACCGCATCAGAACCACTAGATCAAAAGACCTAAGTTTTGCTTGTGACATAAACAGGACCTATTTATATTTATATGTCTGCACACAGTTTGTCAGGCCTATGCATGCGGTAGCACTACGTGGGTGTACATGTACATGCACAATTTTTATGTTATGTATAAAATGTTTATTCTACCCATAGTTATGAACCATATTCTGCCTCTTAGCCAGTGCTGCAATGATTTGTGTCCACCTCTATCTGGCATAGCCATCTGCTGCAGCTGTCCCCTCCACAGGTTCTTCATCAATGCCTCCTCTTTTGATTACCCTGGGACTTTCTTCTCCTCCTTCACCTCCTGAATGTCTGTGTACTAGTGTAACTGTTTGTGTATCAGTACTGTACACACTGCAAAGCTCTTACTGCATGTTCCAGGGTCATACTGCAGTTCACCACCAGAGACATCCAGACAGCAAAAGTTGGTCTATAGCAGGCTGAACCCATTCAAATATGAGGCAGGTCTATGACAGAATTATTGCAGGCATGCTCTGCCATGGTCTGTGAGTTTCCAGTTGGTGTCATTAGCAATAAATGCAAGGCATCATCATTATGATGTGCCTGTGGAAAATCACCACACACAAACTGCTGGCATAAACTGCATGTCTGCCACATGTGGGAGTTGTGAGCACTGCCTTGGTGGCCTGCTGATGCATTGCATATTTTACCATGTGCATTACATGCCACCTACCTTTTGATAAGGCAGAAACCCTTACCATTGATATAACGCTGCCCTTGCTCCTCAGGTGGGGTATTTATTGCAATTTAGATGCAGACTATGGCCCCCAGTAACTAAGGGAAATGAGCTATGTCATATTATACCTGCATGGTATTGGATCAGTCTTCTATGGTAGGTACACTGAAACACGTATGCTCCTCCCTTTGCTGCAGCATGGCATTGAGGAATTGGTAAAGTATCCTTGAGGCATATGCCTAGGATACCTCCACTGTGCACTCCCCATTGGTCTTTGAAAGGTTCTACCAGCTAATATTATCAAAGTCACACATACTTTAGTATCCACAGGGACAGGTACTCCAAGCATCTCATAGGCCTGCACATAAGGACAACAAGTTTCAACCAGCTCACATGATGCTGCTTTATACATGCCAGTAGTCCATTATTACTGTATCATGAATGGCACAGTATGTTAGGAGCAAGTGGCTGAGTTGGGGCTGCCAAGGGTTATGACTACCAGCAATGACAACAGCCTGTTATACATGCTGAGTAATATGGTGGCTACCCAGTGCATGTTTTTGTAGCCTGTCTCCTGTAGCATCAAGATTTTTTTCTCTACTCAACAACCTTGGCGGTAGCATCTCTCCATATAGAATATAGACTCTTCTGAATCACTCCGCCATATTGTTCGCTCTCATTTTAACACTGTTGCTCATTTCCATGTCATTATGATTCCATTTTGTGTACTATGCAGGCTGCAGGATTTCTTTGGTTCCCATAATCATGCTCATTGTGTCTCTGAATCACTCCACCAGGCATGTGGCTGATCATTGGGCAAAAATGCATACCATGATTGAAAAACGTTTCTGAATCTCAGAAAGATTTAAGCAAAAATATGACCTAAGGAAAAACATACTTACCATTTATTTTTTAGCAGAAACAAGGGAACACAAGAAACACTATTTGCTTGTGTAACTCAGTTGACCGATATAGCTAGGAAATGTGAATTTGGGGAGCTGCATGATTCATTAATTAAAGTAAGAATTGCCTGTGGTGTAAATGAATGACAGACTACGTAAATTGTTGACTGAAACAGATTTAATGGTGGATAAATCTGGGAATGCATGTAAGTCAAATGAAACAATTATACAAATAAGAGAGATTGTGGAGAATATAGTTGTGTACAAGACTGAACTTCAGCAGAAAAAGAGAGTTAAAATGAAGCTAAAATAAACTGTTTACACTTAGAATAATGTGACAGAGTGCAGAAACCTAATGGCATTAAGAAGGTATAATAAGAAGGCAGGGAAACATTGCACTTTTAAAAATAAATGAGGTACAGTTGAAGCTATGTAGCTTAAGACGTATTTGCAAGCATGACAGCAAATGTTCCCAACAATAAATAGAGCATGGAAACAATGTTGTTTATGGAACCATTTCTCAAAAAACAGTAACAAAAACAAAGGGAGAAAGTATTTTAAGAAATGTTTGCAAGTAATTGATGCAAATAACAGTTTCTGGTGCTGAGTGAGAATAATATCTGAATGTCATGTATATATCTGTTTATGCAGTGAATACTATGGCTATAATACTGCCATTGTTGCAGAGTGTAACATCTTAAAAAAAGTGCATTGAGGACATTTGGTTTGCAATACACAGAGAAGGGCTTTCCAACTGCATTAGTGTTTTATTCAGGTCTTAAGTCAACACTAAAAGGAGACAAAAGAGTTATGCTGCAGTTATAGAAATAGCACTTGCACTCTTTTATTTCAGATTATGTATCTCCAAGAACCTAACATATTGGGAAGGATGTATGTGACAAGGAGGATATACCTAAGCTTATACACTATGCACCAATGCAGCCTCATTGTGTGAATGCACAATATGCAGACAATAAATACAGTCAGTCACACATTATTAGCAAATATCTGCATAACTGGGAAGAGCATGAAGCTTACATTTGCATGACAGATAATTTCTACAGTCACAAAATAAATCATTCACACAGCTGAATAAATTCAGTGAATGAAATGAAATTATATTTTTGAAAGACTTGCTCATAATGCATGGCTGTATTCTTGATCATTGTAGCATTAAGACAAATCCAGAAGTTTAACAAGGTGTACATGCACCAAGGGCAAGTTCAGTTACAAAAATGTGAAATGTATGGAACAATTGTGTGTAATAGTGACACAAACAGAGCTTATTCTGTGGGTGAATTGCATGGTTACAGTAGTCAGTTAAGAAGGTAGTATAATTTATATAGATTTGTATAGATTTGAAAGACTTAAACAAAGCAGTTTTAAGGGAACATTACTCACAAAAGACTGCTGTGGAATTTGTGTCCATGATGCCAGCATTTCTCAATACTCTATTTTAAGTAGGATTTCTGGAAAATCAAGCTTGATCTAAACTGTTCAAAGCTATGAAAATTCAACACACAGTTAGGTATATGCAGATTTCTGAGAATGTTATTTGATATTTTGTCATACCTGAGGTGTTTCAGAGTGCAACTGCATAGAACAAAGAGTCTGAAAAGTGTTGTGAACATTATTGATTATGTACTTTTTGAGGGCAAGACTAAAGTAGAATGTGATGAGAGATATCAAAAATATTGACAGAAAGGAAGAAAAAAATATTTCATATCAATCAAAATAAATGCCAAATATCTGTAAGATGTATCTGATAAAGTGGGCATGTCTTGACACAGGAGGATATGTAATCAGTTCAAGAGAAAACATAAGGCAGTAGGTTAAATGAAAACATGGTAAACAAGCACTACCTTTGTATCTCTTGGCATTTTTTTCAATACTTACTGAAATTTATTCCAAACTTAACAATAGTGTCTTTACATTTGATAAACTTGCAAAACACAAAGACTGCAATTGGGAGAAAGCTGCCATAAATGGCTTAAAAGAACTAAGAAGGCACCTATCATTCCTAGTACCCATCATGCCTGCTGCCTGTCAAGTTCATATTATCCACCCTGCTTATGTATTCCCCACTGCAAGTCCTCTATTTGTACCCCAGATTACCCTGTGGAGGACCATCTATTTTCAGTGGATGTTTGTCTCCAATAACATGACATATTTTTAGACAGCTGAGAAAGAAGTTCACAGATGAACAACCATCATTTAAGCATCCAGAAAGAGTGACTTGTTCCCTTGTCTCCACCATTAAACTATCTTCTTCTTTGTGCCAGGGTTATTCTTGTCCCATTGGCCTGTGGGTCTGGTTTCACCACCCACCAAAAAAAAAAATATATATATATATATATATATATATATATATATATATATATATACATAAATATATTTATGGCCGCTGCTGAGGAGATGGCTTTTCTAATGGCCCTATCCCAAATCCCCTAACAACTGATGTTTTTACATGGATCACTGCAATGGACTACAATGCATTAACTTTGTGCATGCATGGTCCAGTACACAAGCCCACGAAGACTATCATGCATGCCTTCACAGGACAAAGGAGATGCCTGTGAATCCTTGTGCTGCATGCTACATACCCATTTCTCTGACAGGTTTCATCACTTCAATAGAAAGTGTCATATCCATGTTGGGTTTATATATCTACCTATATATATATATATATATATATATATATATATATATATATATATATATATATATACACACACACACACACACACACACACACACACACACACACACACATATATATATATATATATACACACACACACACACACACACACACACACACACACACACATATATATATATATATATATATATATATATATATATATATATATATACACACACACACACACAAACACATATATATATATATATATATATATATATATATATATATATATATATATATACCACACACACACACACACACACACACACACACACACACACACACACACACACACACACACACACACACATATAATATTGATTATGAGGTC
>NC_056731.1:371075682-371113182 GCF_019279795.1 Protopterus annectens
ACTTAAGTGCAGCACTAGAGACTGGAGTTAGTGCACCTTGGCCAAAAGCATATTCGAAATCAAATGAGAAACAGAGTCATACTTTGCAATACACGAGTCCCTGGACACAAGGTTAGGTTCTTCAGGATTAAAGTATTGCATCAAAAGAAGCACTAGAACCTTTAAACTTTGGCAAATATTTTCTCTAAGCTCATAATGAGAAGGTTATCATTTCTTCTTCCTAGTGACCCATTCCAGATTCTGAATGAAATACCTCTACTCCCTGAAAAATGGAGTTTTTTTCTAAATTCTGAAATATTGTATGCCAAGATTTTGCTAACAATTGAATAACCAGTTTCACAACAAATATTTTGATTTCCATTTCCTAAAATATGCCATTTTCACTTAAGAAATCATTACTATTGCTTTCACGAACCCGTCCCTAAATATGATATCAAATATGAAGAAACACTGCAGTCTAGCACAAACAAGTTTACAAAATTCCTGAGCTGAGTTATCTTTCCCTGGAGATATTACATTTTCTGTGTTGTTTATAAATCTCCCTACTTCTTGTTTATTTTTAGTAATGCAAAGATTTTGTTTTCTTATTCCCATTCCTACTCTCCTCTAGGCATCACAGCCCTTCTCAATATAACCATGTCAGAGCTGTCCATTCCACACACTCAGCAAACTTAGCTCCAGTGTTCGTGTTCTCAGACAAAACCTTTAATGGTTTAGCTGCACCCCTAGAATATGTTTAAGTTGCTTACGAAACATCTTTTTGCCGTGTGTGTGCGTGTGCGTGTGTGTGTGTGTGGTGTGTGTGTGTGTGTGTGTGTGTGTGTGTGTGTGTGTGTGTGTGTGTGTGTGTGTGTGTGTGTGCATTTTATAGTAATACTATGTTGTATACTTTATTGCCTGTATCTCCTTTCCTCTCCCATCACATACTTCTCCCATTAAAAATGTATTAAGCCACATGTCATAATATGCTCTTTAAATTGCTTACAATATGCTTATAAACTTAGTATCACAACATGTTTAAACAAAAACTCCACCCAAAAATGAAAAAGGGGGAGGTGGTTCAGTGTATCTTGATATTCTGTGCACTGCAGAGACATTAAAATCACCCTACTTGTTTCTTGTTGTATTTTAATTTCTTACATTGCTATACATAGGTCTCAACCTCTTAAGTGGCCAATGTGGAACACAGACCCTAACAATGTGTGACAAATGGTCAAAATGTGGAACACCCTATTTTACTTCAAGACTTGAAAATGCGCCATTGCCATGGAGCTTTGTAACATTCAATACCACACTTCTCAGATCCAAAAACCTTTGATAATCTGCAATACCATAACCACACCATAAGTAAATGAAACAGCACTTAGAAAATGTAGTAAATGTGACTTTTATTTTTGTAAACAGACATATTGCAATTCACACAAAGTTTAGACCAAGTTAAACATCCTATTCCTATCATATGTCTGATGTAGACTTACTGTAATACTGTATGCTGCTGTGGCTTTCTTGGCAGCCTCTAACACATGTAGCAAATGTGATTTTTATTTTTGTAAACAGACATATTGTAATTCACACACAGTTTAGACCAAGTTAAACATCCTATCATACGTCAGATGTAGACTTATTGTATGCTGCTGTGGCTTTCTTGGCAGCCTCTAAAACAGGTTTTGGCAGCTTAATATCACAGACATCCAGTTCTTCATTCATTTTAATTGCCAACAAAGAGTTCAGTGTTTTTACACTCAGAGACTGACGCAGTTCAGTTTTCACTTTCCGCACCATACTAAATGCCCTTTCCGCTTGTGCATTAGAGTGTGGCAAGCAAAGTAGGCTCATCATCAGCTGCTTAAAGAGTGGCAGTTTCCCTTCAGTGCAAAGGTCCTCAGAAGGTGTGCCCAGTACTGTGACACACATGAGTGGGGCCCATCTACTGGGCCTGTCAGATTCCCAGTGTCCTCGATCTGATATTGGGTGAACTCATCGATTAGTTGTTCGGCCTCAACATCATTTTCACATACACCCAGACGGAAGCCAACATCTCTGACCAGCCCTGAAGAAATGTCCAATTTTTGGCTGGATTAATAAGTAATGCAGCGCCTTTCAGTAAGTGATCCTGCATGGAAACTTTTTCAGCATTTTCTGCAGCACTGCAGCATAAAAGCTGCAACTTTTATAAAAGTTAAATTCATGACTGTGCCAGCAATATCCTCCTCATGGCTGTTCATGTACTGCTTGACTTCATAGCCAATGAAGTTCACCATTTGGTAGAACACAGCTACTGTCAGTCAACACTGACACATCACTGTGTTTGATTAGTCTGACAGCAGATGCAGGTCTGAGGAGTCTGCCAGCATACTGCTGCAGGAGTTTATGCACAGTGGCATGCAGTGTCAGCAGCTGACTTTCTCTGCTCTGAAGCTGTATGTTGAACTCCAGTAAGGGTTCCAGTGCATACTTAAGGAACATAAAAATCATATGCACTTCATGACTCTGCAAGTTTTAGAAATTAAGTCAATCTTAGCAGACCTTGGCTCTGCAGACAGAAAATATGAATTTAGAGCTGGCCACATGTCCAGGGTTCTGTTAATAACCTTACCAAGACTGAGCCATCTAGTAGGTGCATGTCTAATGATCTTGAGGGGTTCAGTATCTGTGAACAAAGCAAATTCCTGAAGTTTTTGTTGTCTTTGTGCACTGGAACTGAAATGGCAATACAGATCTGATACAAGTTCTTCAACTGGTGAATGTAGTGCTTTTACAGCAGCCTTACTACAGAGATCTGCCAAGTGGCAGAGACACCCCATGTTTACAATTGTGGGCTTCACCTCCTTTAAACGAGACAGCACAGAATTGTGTTTTCCAATCATTGAGGCAGCATTGTCTGAAGAAAAGCCCACAATGTTGGAAACTGGAATGTTAAATTTTGTCAGGCTGGACATTAAAGAATTAAACATTGCTTGTCCAGTTCCAGACACACATTCTGGCATATCAAGGAACCTTGTCACATTTTTGCTTGCCTTTTCATCAAGGTAACCAACAAGGATGACTAACAGTTTGTCATCTCCCATGTCTGTGCTTTGGTCCATATACACACAGAATGGTGATTTCTGGCAGGCTGCTGCAGCATCATTCTGGTAATGAGGCCCCAGCACATCCGTGCAATGCATGCTGCCTTTGTCGCTCCACATGTCATTTTACGGAGAACATCTTGATCCTCTCCACACTTCTTCATAAATTTCAGGATGTGTTCTCCTGCTGCAAATGATAAGTTGTGTTTAGCAAGGAGAGACACAAAACCAACCTCTGCCTCAACCACCTTTGTACTTGCTAAACTCTGTGGTCCAAAGAAATCCACCATAGATCTTCCAGCTGCATGCTTGCAATTCTGCCTGTGTTTCTCACTGTTAGCATGTCGTTGCAGGTCATGTCGGCCCCATGATGGATTGTGAAATCCGTGTTACAAGTCTTGCAGAAGGCAAATTTCACTCCGCCTACTCATAGAAAGCCAGTCAAAGGCACTTGCCCAGCTTGGCTGAAAAATTGTGTATCTTCTCTTCTTTGGGGTGTGAGCTGTATCTACATCCCTGTCCTCACTGCAGTCTGGGTAGTCTATACCTAGCAGGTTTGCAAAACAGTGGTGTTAGACAATGAAACAAATGGGACTAAGTGCAGAAAGGAAAATTACAAGATGTCCTCAATAGCAAAAATATAAGACAATAGGGCCATAACCTACCCATATCACTGGAAGTTTCCTGACTTTGCACCCTCTTCTCTTGCACATCTCTGCTCCTTTTGTTTACTATAAAGGCTTGCATGCTTCACTTCCTTGCCTCAATGACACTTTCAATCCTCTGGTGCTCACTTGCCCACCTATCTTTATCCAAAAACAAAGTCAATTAGTTTCAGAGACATACGAGGGTGACAAGCAGCAAAAACATACAAACACTTTAAAAACTGCTCTTAATAAACCTAGAAAGTTGCTACAAGGACCTGTCATTGCATACAGTCCCCCCCCAAAAAAAAAAAAATATATAACTCCTGGGTCGGTCCTCAACTGTTTGGCATCTACTTCTCAGAAGTCCAGGCCAACACGGAGGGACTCTGGCTGACCAAGTTCGCAGACGACTGCAAGCTGGGAGATATTAACTCTCCAAGTGATGCAGACATCCTACAGAAAGGCCTCATTGAGACAAATGACTGGTGTCGAAACCATGGCCTTAAGCTTAATGCCAAAAAATGCATCGTCACCCCCTTTGGGAAAAACTCACTTCCCACTAATTACCAGATCGATGGAAGCCCACTGAAGGTGTTATAAGAGCTCTGGGGTTGATAGGAACCTCTCTCCTTTGACCAACACATTGCCACTGTGGTCAGAAAGTCATTCTATGTGGCACATGTCATTACCAAGGGTTTTGTATCCAGGAAGAAAGAGGTAACCATTTCTTTCCTCTCTTCCCTCAGACCAATCACAGAGTATAATGCCCCATTTGGCACGTACCTCACTAGACACATGCAACAGCTGGATAGGCCACAAAAGTACCTCACAAAGAGGATCCTAGGCCTTAAACACGTCTTACACAGGCAGACTCAAAAAAAAAAAACTCCAGCTATTCTCTGTCTTATGTCGTCTACTTAACAGGCGATCTCTGCTTGACTTACAAAGCCATGTCTGACCCAGCTCTGTTAGAAATGCTGCATTTAAAGAAATCCCAATAGCTCCACAACACGCACCAGAGGCCTCAACCTCATTACCACAATCAACAGAACATGCTTGAAAGACAGGTTCATAACCCAGAGACAGCCAATGCTCTGGAATAGACTTCCCATACATGTCAAGCAGAGCACCTCACTGGCCCTCTTCAAGAGAAATCTTGATGAGTGGATGGGAAATATAAAGTTCACGCAGGGGATCATTCCAGTGGCTCTACTTGACAGAGGCACTGGGAGCTAATGTTGGGCACAATACCAGGACACTTCTATGGGCTAGGCTTGTAAAGGCCCCAGGGCCATTAGCCTAGTACACACCTATGAACAAGAGTAGAGGTCCTACTACAGAAAAGTGGAATACCAGTGTTAACATTCTTGGATTCACAAAATAAAAGTTTTTCGAGTAAGTTAGCAAACAGCCTGTTATGTTAGCAGACATATTTTGAAAATTCTGAGCTACAGTGCTATGTAAGCCAGAATTCTCAGGACAAAATTAACAAAAGATGGTACGGTAAAACATTGTCTCTAAAGTATTATTAGCAATACAATTTACATTGTGTAAATTAGCAGAAAATGTTAAAATGAATATGTGTTAAATTATCTCAAAATGGAAAGCAACCCTTTGTAAATGGAATCACTTTCCCACAGAGTTTGAGAACATATAGTATACAAAAAAGCATTACAGATTTCCCACATTTTGAAATGAGCTTTTGTCTTCCAAAGCACCTAATGGAAACCTAAAATGCTCTGACTCCTGGACAAAAAAGCAAACTCTATTCCTACAATCCTTGTCAACAAGCATTAGAGTACTCTGTAAATCATAAAAACTACATTACATTTCACACGCATAGAAGCTTTATGAGAATAGAGCTGGTCTTCTACATTACCCAATGGAGTCCAAGTGAAAGAATGTAGTACAGGGACCAAGACAGGCACTTTGGCCTGTTAAACACAGTGCTGACATATATCAAGGCCTGTTCTGCAGGCCCCAGTTCTATGGTATGCATGTCACAAAGGGAGAGACAATTTTAAAATGCATAACCCTTACCCAAACTGGTCTGAAAACAGGACTGTCACATCAAAGCAGTGATTACCTAAGTGCTAGTACATCAGGTCACACAGACCAAGTCAACCACAGCAAACTGTATAATTTTCAGGACTAGCTAAATGGGGAGTTTAAGAAAAGGTGTCAACCCCACCCTTTACAAGCAGCATTAATGGAAAATACAGTGTGCCCATATAGGTGTTATGACACATAAGTAAACTTCTTAAACTGCACTATTTCAAACTGGGGTACAGTAAAATAATGGCCAGCAAGGAAAATACGGCTAGAGACCAGGGAAAAGTGGTGTTAATATAGTTTATTATATAAATCTCAGTAGCCACGATGGTAGCATACTTTGATGGAAATGACCACGTTAACATTCTGGCTGATTTTAACAGCTGGTTTAAGTATGCTTGCTGGAGGAGCTGTTGTCCCTTAATGCTAGGCAGATTGGGGGGGGTGGTGGAGCTTAACAAAACAAATTATCCCCAACAGTGGAAGGGCCTGCTTCTTAGTACATGAACAACAGATTACAGAAAACACCATATCTCGTGTAACATCACCTGGCACTCTAGACCAGTAGTTACACAAGCTCTTTTGTTCACCAATGGTTACTTACAGCATGCAGCCAGAAATTTGATATTTGTTGACCGGGTTAGTCTGACTGGGCAGTGGAGGACTAAAGAAAAAAGCTCCAAAAAAATAGAACAGAGTTATGCTAAGAAAGCAAACAACGTGTTGCGTCTGAGGTAGAATGGGAGGCATGCAATGTAAGTAAGCAATTGCATTTGCTATATTATGAAGTAACGTTTCACATTTGGGTAACTTCTTTGAGGTTTAGGGTTAGTACATTTAAATGGAATTGGTTACGGACAGCAAGCAGGTATAACTTACATTTGCATTCCACAAAGACATGCAAATAAGTTACATCCATATGCTATAGATAAACAATGCCCAGCATTCAACATCATTTCTGCAAAAACACTTCCTGATCTCTGCTGAAGGATGACCATGATCTACATCTTTTAGGCATCTCCTAGAGCCTTCAGACAATAAAGAGGATGGGGACTGAACACACTTCAGATGGAATGGAGGCTCAATGGCTGCAAAGATAAATGGCAGAAAACTAAAGAACTTGGGGATATTATCTGAAAATAATCTAAATCTCAACTAATAAAATGTTTTTTAAAAAGTGAAAAACTACACCCCAATGCAGAAGATCTGGACCTGGCCATTCCATAGGAGAAGCTTCCATGGTTACACGTCTGAACTTTTCACATCTGGTGGTAGTCTGAAGGAGCAGGCAAAAAATAGACTTTATAAGCAAGCACGGTCTCATTCAAGCTGCTGGATTTCTAAAAGCTCAGTCCTTTACTAGTGCCGAATTCGTTTCTCACCCTATATAACCCAACACTGAATAAAGCCGCAATTTTTCAGGGGAAAAAAACACAGCCGGACTGATTAAAGAAGGCCAGTAGAAATATAAGTACAACTAACAAAACTGGCCTTACCATTCCACATTCCAAATGAAGTCCAGAAAACACTATAACATGAGTACAAACAAATAAAAATAAAAGGTAAATATTATGCACCTTCACTATAACACATAATCTTCTAACTGTTAGAAACCTTATCAATTTACAAAACACTCTGTTAGTGTATTACATGCTTAAGGGATTCTCCAGGGATGATAAATGCATTATAACTCTAGTTTCTAAAAAAAAAAAACATTTGCGCACAGAATGCAGCAAGAGTTAATTTATAAGCTCTGTTAACAGCTCACTGTTTTAACAACTGTTTAGTGGTAGAAGTTCTTTAAACACTTAATAGCATTTATCACACTATGATATACATGTCATTTACAAATTAATTAGATTATAAGTGGTGGGTGTCAGGGTAATAAGAGTCGAAGACTCGTCTCATTTCACTAACAAACATTAAATAAAAGCGTTGAAAACACGAAGAGGCACACATTATACACACAGTTTTTGTTCTACTTTATCCCCAATATCCAGACAATATTTTATTTGATTTACAGGTTGCCTGCTTTGCTTGCTTGACTAACCTGTGTTGTGACCAGACAGCCGCAAATGCAAACGGACTTCTCTACGTCGCCAAGTCAGTCACCTCTCCTGGCAGGCACTGGGGCAGGCTCCGACACCCATCTTCTTCTCCCTGATGAAATGTCTTCTTCGATCTGGAAGGATTCTCTGCAACTCCGGCCTAGTATTGACTCCAACTCCAAGTTCTCCACAAAGCAAAATTCCTCGATTCCTGGAAGCCTTTTCAAGCCATTAATTTGGCGAAAAGGCTTGCAGAACACGATGGTCTCCATTTGGGAGCTCTCATTGGCTCCGTTCTCCGTATATTCTCTACTTGATTGACTCAGAGCCGAGTTTGCGATTGGCCGTAAATGCGGTCTACGAGCCAATCAAAATTAAAAATAGCAGCACAGCAGAGCTATGCATTGGTTTGTATACCGCAATGCCAATTGGCAGTAATTGCGGTACACAAACCAATCAAAAGCCTTGTAGCGGAGCCACAGCTGTTCAATGCGGAACAGCGGAACAGTGGCTTCGCTCTTCATTAAATGCGGTGCGTTCCGCATAATCCAGAGCACTTGGATGCTCTGTTGCTATAATGACATGATTTTGTTTTTCTATGTCTTTATCTTCCTCCCAGAATGCATTTTGGGTCCTTATAATACGACCTAGCCTAGATACGATAAATATAGTTTTGTTTCCTCCATTTAGTTACAGTAACAGTAATGTGAGTGGCTTTTTAGATGAGTTCAGAGAGTTCTATAAATCCTTTTTAACTGAGTGTAATGTAGTCTCTGTTTTGTAATTACATGGATAAAAGTGACCCTCTAAAGGTCCAGAATGTGAGTATTTACCAGAATGTCTATGTAGTATTGCGGTATAACTCATATTTGCTATTCACATAAGGGTTTCTTCAGCAACCAACTCTTTCAGAAAGACTTTTGTTTTTGATGCTTGCAGCACTTAATTGACCTTAGCAAAGCATAGTCTAATGATGTAAAATTGTGGGTGATAATGAACAGTGAAAGTTACAGAATCTGTGCAGTCTAGTCAAGGTTCATGCAAGCGATGAAGTAATTTATTTGAAACAACATAAGGTCATAGGATCATAGGAGGTTACTAGGCTATTGGCCCTGAGGCCCTTATAAGCCTAGCCAAACATTTAGCCCATGTTTAGACAAGGCAGCACCCGATGTCCCTGTCCAGCAGGGGCATGGGTGGAATCCCAGGGGTGTAGTTTCTGTTTCCCATTAAAGTTATCCATGTTGCGCTTAAAAAGGGGTAAAGAGGTACTCTGCTTGACGTGGAGAGGGAGTCTATTCCACAGATGGGGGAGTCTCTGGGACACAAATCTGTCCTGCCAACAAGTCCTGTTGATGTCACAGACCAGGACTTGAGTGGAGCTTGACTTGCAGATATGCAGCAGTTGGATCAAGGCGGGGTCCATGATCATCTTGTCTGCCAGACAGAGGTCACCTCTGATGAATCTATATGAAACTGAGCATAGGATAGGGCTTTTAGCCTATCTGTGTATGACAGATGTTTGAAGCCCTAGATTCTCCTGGTGAGGAACCTCTGTGGTCTCTCCAGCTGCTGCATGAGCTTTGCAAGGTACATGCCAAAAGAGGCATTGTACTCAATAATGGGCCTTATAAGGGAAGAATAAGGGATGTTATGACCTCCTTGTCCCTGGATGAGATGCCCTTACTTATGAGGTGGGCCATGTAGAAGGCTTTCCGTACAACGAAAGCAACATGGTGGTCAAAAGTCAGGTTGCTATCATCCTGGGTGCCCAAATTCCTCCCGAATGATTGCATGCTTAGGACATTGTTATTAATGTGATAATTTGTGGGGACGTCACTTTCCCCAAAGGGGAAGATGATGCATTTTTTGGTATTCAGCTTTAGGCCATGTTTCTGGCCCAATTCATTTGTCTGAGTGAGACTCTCTTGGAGGACGTCCACATCAACTAGGGGAATTGATGACAGCACCCTGCTTGCAGTCATCTGCAAATTTGGTCAGTCATAGCCCACTAGTTTTGGCCTGCACCTCAGAAAAGTATATCCCAAATAGCAGAGGCCCCAAGACCAAACCCTGGGTTATGCCACTTGTTACGGGTCTTCTGCTAGAGGTGACCTCCCCTATTTTGACTAGGGGGAGGTTCTATCAGTGAGTCAGTTTGCTACCCATCTGGTAACATACAGATTGATGCCTAGTTGAGAGAGTTTATCTATCATGCCTGAGTGGGGAACAGTGACAAAGGCTTTGGCCAGGTCAAGGTAGGTGGTGTGCACCGTCTTCCCCTCATCCATGGCTTTGGTGGCTGTCTCAAAGAAGTTGACCAAATTTAACAGGCATGACCTCCCCTCGATGAAGCCAAACTGTGTGGGATCGAGTGTTTGGAGATTGCCAATGTCCTTGTTAATGAGGTCCATGATAATCTATTCCATGGCCTTGCAGATCCTGCTAGTTAGGCTGATGGGTCTATAATATTCTGGATCAGTAGATGCTCCACCTTTGTGAAAAGGGATGACAGTGCTGTCCTCCACTCAGCTGGGATGAACCCAGTACTCAGACTTTGGTTGAATAGGGCTCCTAATGGTGCTGCAAGTTCCTGCCTGAGTTCACATAGGATGCAGCCTGGGATGTTGTCGGGTTTCATGGAAGCTGTATTTTTTGCCTTTGAGAGAGCAATGATGACCTGTTCCCTAGATATAAGGGGAAGGGAGCAGGTACTGGGGATGTCCTGATTTAGTGACGGAGGGGACAGAGGGGTGAAAATTTTGTTGAATCTGTCAGCCAGCAAGTTTGCTATATCTACGGCATTTGTATATGTGATGTCCTTTACCACCAGTTTGGAACAGATCTGGGTGCTTCCTTTGAAGTTGCGGACATATATGAAGAAGGCCTTATGACTGTCTCTAGTAGATGTGGCCAATTTGGACTTGAAGTTTGCTTTGGAGGATTTCACTAGTGCTCTTATTTGCTTGTTCAGGCTAAAGAAACATTGCTTCCAGTTGGGAACCTGCTCATTCTTGGTCTTGGACAGCAATTTTTTCCTTTTGTTATCGAGTTTATTTATTGCATATGTCCACCAGACAGGTTTACTCTTCCTTGCAGAGGATGATTTAGTCCTGTCGGGTATTCCTGATTCTATGCATCTATATAAATGCTTGTATAGTGCTTTGGTGTAGTTTTGGATATTGATGTCAGTTCCTACAGGAGGGGAGCTGTGAAGCTATTCATACCATCCCTCAGCAGGTTGTAATCAGCTTTGGAGAAGTTTTTATGTCTGACCCTAGCTAGATGGGGATTGAGGAGATGATGACTTCAAAAGTGAACTCTTTATGGTCAGATTTTACCAGGGAGGATGATACTTAGGAATGCTGCAATGGTTACTCATGTTGGTTAATACCAAGTCTAAGATATTATCCCCTCTTGTGGGGGTATTGACTAGCTGTTCCAAGGTGTTTGCACTGACAAAATTGAGGAATCTCTGGGCATTTGTGTTCTGGCATGAGTAGTTCTTGCAGTCTATGTTTGGGTAGTTAAAGTCACCCAGGATCAGAGTAAAGGGTTGAATCTTGAAAGATTCGAACAGGTCCAGATAGACTGATTAGGCATCTTGAGTCAGATGTGGGGGCTGATAGCTATCTATGATTTGAATAGAGTTCTTGTCAATGGTTAACTGCACCTGCAATGTCTCCTGTACGTCATACCATTTGACCAGCCTGGAGGTGTGTATGTCTTTAATATATATTGAAACTCCACCTCCTTTGGCTTTACTGCTTACAGTTTGGGGTCTGAATGTATGATAGTATGAGTAACCAGGTAAGGCTGGGGTGCTCTCCGCACCTTGAACCAGGTTTCTGTGACTGCACAGATGTCAGCATTTTAGAGGATTAAGAAGGCTTACAATGAGTGCAGTTTCATGTTTGGACTCCTAGCATTTAGCAGCATGACCTTTAATTTGTGTTTTGTTGAAATTTCTATGTTGGTAGTTTTAACCTCATTACTTTTCTAAAAAAGGCACTAAGGGGGAGGCAAGAGCCTTTGCCAGAAGCCTGAAGCCCAGGTGAGACAGATGCAGGCCATCTCTGGCAAAGCATCATGGTTTGTCAATCATATCTTCCCAGGCTGTCAGGTACTGGATCCCCCTGGAATGACACCAGAAACTAAGCCAATTGTTAAAGTCAATCATTTTCTGTTTGTATTGAGGCATCATTCTAGGTGATGGCAGAATGCTGTTTAAGGCTAGGGTCATTCCTGCCTGGGATACCTGCCTGGGACACGTAATCAGCGAGCTTAATCATGTCTCTCTTCATATAGTCCAGGGAGGTATGCCTCAAGTCATTCATGCCAACATGGACTATGACATAGTCATAACAGTACTTGTTGTTGAGAGACAAGAGTGTGTATGTGATATGGCGGATTCTGCCACCTGACAGACAACTAACTGTGACTTTCTCCTTATCCAGCCTGGTGAGAGGCACATCTGTGTGTCTCACAATGGAGTCTCCTATGGCTAATATGTTGGGTTTACGGTGTAGCCTTAGCGGCTGTGAGACACAGTTTTGTAGACTATGCATTGTATTTGGTGTGGAGGGCTGTGGAGATTGCATGTGTTTTTGCCTATGAGGTCTCCTTTGTTTGGTATGTTTATGTTGTGGGCCTCCGCATGTTGGGTCTGTATTTTGTAGGTGTGGGTGGTGTTTGAGGTGTAGCGATTGTGCTGACAACCTTTTCAGTGCCAGATATACTGGCTTGACAGAAAGAGAGAGAGAGCATGTGCTCTAGGTTCCTAATGTAATTGTATCTCTCACAAATTGTGTTCCTAGGTGGTAGTAGTAGATGGTTGTCTGTGTACATGAGTTAGTTGCTACACTGCCTCAGGATGCTCATATCAACCAGACTGGCAGGACAAACTGTAGGAAATTGTCCATCCATATTTGTCAGAATCTGAGGGAGAAAGGCTAGAGAGAGCTAAGGGGTGGGCCTAAAGCCCAAGTGTTTAAATCAAAACTAAGAGGTTTAGAAAAACACTTAACAATTTAGACAGGCTATAAACAATCAGTAATAAATGCAACAGAAAAGATGTAGTTGAACACTTTAGAGAACAAGCAGCAAGTAGCAGGAGAAAGCAAGATGAAGTAACAGAGTAATAGGAAGAAACACAAATACAGAAAAATATAAGCAGCTGAATAAAGTTTTTTTTTCTAAAGTGGAAAGGAAGAGAGGAGGAACATGACCTTTGAATAGTAAAACAGCAGTGGAACCTTCATGATCTGTGGCAGGGAAAAGTGAAAATGAAAATAAATGTGTTTTGGGCACTCTACAATACCTAGGTGTCATTACAGTAAAAAATAAGTACCATTTGGAAGTTAGCTTCATTAAATGGTGGAGTTTTTCATTAACCCATCTTCACTTCACAGCTTTAAAGACATTTCATCCAATAGCTGGTCTAATAATTAAGGTATTTACTTCACATTTAAAAGGCATGAGGTTTGATTCTCACTAAGGGGAAATTGGCTAGATTTGAAATGGTCCACAAGAGGGCAGCTAGCCTAGTACATACCTAAGAACTTGCACTGTATTTGTTTCAGTGCATCCTATTCAGAGCACAGGAAGGATCTTTGTTAGACTTGTGCCTCCATCTGGTGGTCTACTGAATCACTGCAGCTCCCTTTCAAATGTGGGATAGTATGAACCACTCTGTGGTCAAACATACAGCCACACTGTACAAATAGAACAGGAATGCTTCCTCTCCGATGCAAGAGTATGAGACATATTTATCTGTACGTAAAAAAGCGCACTTCACAACGTTGTATAATTTAATAAAAGCGAAGGCACATACAAAAAAACAAAGCTTTCTGACAACAGGTCCTTCCTCAGTGTTACAAAGTTTAAAATGAACAACCATCTTTTAAATAATTTAAAATAAATCACATGACACAACTCATCCTATCACAAGAAAACATTAATAAAATTGAAAGATGTCATATTACAAACTATTGCTAATAACTTTCAAACAAATTATATTCAAACATAGAAGCTTCTATTTTACTTCCTGTTGTTTAAGTTTTAGTATTGGTTTTAAAGTTACTTGCTTATTTAGACCAGGGTATGTATCCGCCTGCATACGGATAATCCATTCATACTCCTTAATGTCTAATTTATTGATAACATCACCACGTCTAATATTAGGAATTAAAACGTCCATAACCCTAAAGACAAACTAGTGGGAATCACAATAGTCCTGCACATGTTTAGCTAAAGAGTTGGTTTCTATTCCCCTACGAATATCTGATAGCTCTATTATCCTGTCTTGCAGCCTTCTAGCTGACTTTCCTTCATAAAACCCTGAACATTGTTGACAGGTAGCTAAATATGTAACAAAATTGGTATTACAGGTTGCAGTACAATTAAAAGTAAATTTCTTCCTACTACTAGGATGTATGAATTTGTTAGATTGGCAAATATTCGCACAGCAGAAGCAATTATAACATGGGACAGCCCCTTTCTTATTATAACTAATAGAATTCTTTTTGTTTAAGACAAACTTCTTATAACACAGACTTTTTTTAGACTTTCACAGTTCCTATATGTAAATGATGGCTTGTCAGTAAGCCATTTTTCATGGTCAGGTATAGCTTTTAAAATGTCCCAGTTACTTCTAAGCATCCTTTCTACTAATTGACTTGCTCTACTATAGGTCATTAGATACCTTAAAGGTTGGACAACATTCTCCTGCTGTGTTTTTTGGTTACTATTCTTATCATTCGAGAAATATGGTTTAGCTTCTCCATCCCTCAAATTCATCACTTTAGTCCTGGTCAAATCTAGTTTTTTGGGATTATAGCCTCTCATTAGAAATCTTCTGTCATTTCCTCCATCTGTTCTACACATGTATCAGATCTAGTGTTCAACCTACTGGCCCGCAGTTATTAATTTTTAGTGATATTTTTAAAAATATGGTGAGCATACATACTATTTTTATGTAAATATTTATTTACGTGTATATCTTTTTTATGTATGCAAGTGTCTAGTTCGTTTTCATTTCATTGTAATTTAACAACCAAAAAATGTATTTCGTTCCATGAAAAATTAATTTCAAACTTTCAAAACTCAGTGGTTTGGTTCAAATATATAAAAAAAGTTGTTCAACTCATCTTGGTCACCCCGCCAAACTAAAAAAATGTCATCTAAAAAACATTTGTAAAATAGTATTTTAGATGCATACATATTATATCACCATATACACTTTTCTCCTCCCATTTACTTAAAGTCAGTTTTGTGTAGGTGTTGGCTATTGCAGTACCCATCGCTACCCCTGATGTCTGATGGTATATCTGCTTATTAAATATAAATATAGTATTTTCTAGTACCAGTTCTAGAAGTTCATAGAAAGTTTCTGTCTGTCTTGCTGTATACTGGCCATGCTCACAAATAATTTCCCTTACTCGGTCAGTCCCATAATTGTTAGGGATGACAGTGAATAGTGACTTTATGTCTAGTGTGCAAACATAAATTTCCTTTCCGTGGTACAACTATACTATTCATATAATTTAGTTAGAAAGTCACCAGTATCTTTAATATATTTAGAGGCATAATTCAAAAATACTTTTAAAACATTTTGTAGATAGACTGACATGAGTTCCATTGCCCATCCCTTTCCAGAGACAATCGGTCTCATTGGTGGTTTGTGGAAGGACTTGTGAATTTTTGGCAAACTATATAATACAGAAATAGTCGGACATGTCACAGTAAAAAAATTAAAGGTATCTGTATCAATATCGTTCATCAGTTGTAGGTCATATATAGACATATTCATTTTACTAATAATATCATTAACTTCCTTTTCATTAATCAGTTTAAAAGCCTGTACATCAGACACTAAATCATTCATTGCACTAACATAGTCACACTAATTCATTAACACAATACAACTGGCTTGTCTGCCTCCTTAATTACTATGTCTTCATTACTTTGCAAGGCATTAAGGGCATCAAGTTCCTGATTAGTTAAATTATACATTTTTTTAAAAGAATTCTTTTCATAACATTCATGAATTTATTTCTCGCAGATATCATTAAACTCTGTTATGACAGGATCACTTAGAGGTATGAATGTACTCGTTCTTTTACACTGGTTCGCTATAACTGTTGTTGAGTCCTTAAATATACATTTTATATTCAAATTATGAGTAAAAACTTTCAAATCAGTGACAGCGTTCTCCATGTTATCTATGCCAGCTGGTATAAATTTAATGCCATGTGATAATAAGGATATATCAGCACCTGATAGCACATACTTTGCTAAATTTAGAACAGAAAAAAATTCATCATTACTTCTGTTATTGTCCAAAGATCTCACAGTGGTTCTAACAAAACTTACTTTTGTTTGTTTATCCTGCTCCATGTTACTGGGCTTTTTTGGGACCTTCCACGAGACTGTGAACACTTCCTTGATAAGTCTCATTTCTGTGTGTCGATTTGTTCTGGTAGGTTTATTACTACCCATTGATTTTTCTCTAAAAAAGAAGTTAAATTAACCCCCAATTGCTTATTCATTATGCCCTCATCATCAGACATAGTTCTTGTGCTGACTCCACTCTTTCCGTTGACGGAGACCTCTCCAGAGGGACCCGCCCCCAGTGACGTTGTTGTGGCATCTCTCCTGTCCTGTAATTGGCTTTGGGCGAGCTCACCATCCAGTGATGGTTCGTTCTTCACATTTCGCTGTTGCTGATTGGATGTAGGCTCAAAACCATCCAACTCATACATGGATCTCTGTTTAGTCCATTTAACATTCACAGACTGCATATAAACAGTTCGTTTTGGCCAAGAAAATATATGGCCATTACTAAAATCATTCAAATCACATTGCAATTTTTTTTCTTTTGGTTGTTTTAAGCTGCTTTTCAAAGTTACATAACCGACTTAACATATCATAAAGAGAAACAAAGTCATTAAAAATTGTTGAACTAGACAGTTGTTTTTCTAATGACTCAGTTTCAGTACATAATTCCTCCTCTTTAACAATGAAAAAGTCATTCATTAAAAGCATATAATCCAAACCTAACTTTATGTTGAGCTCCTGACATTTCTTAAGGAGCTCTGGATAGATATTTCTATAAGAAGGCATGTTTAATATACGCAGTCCTCGTGGAACAATGCCCAAGTCGACATATGCAAGAAAACTGAAATGTTGCAATTGCAGCTTTTTAAACATCTTCACCTTACGTTCTAGGGTCTGGATTTTAGAGAAAAACTCGTCTTGCTGAGATGTTACATGAGTAACATTCACTCCTGCACTTGTTGTTACATTAGTTCGGCTCATCAGCACATTTTCCCATAACAATATAATGTGCAGAGACTGACCCATGGAACTGGTTCCCAATACACAACCCATCCTATCAAAAGAAAATGTTAATAAAATTGAAAGATGTCATATTACAAACTATTGTTAATACCTTTCAAACAAATTATATTCAAACATAGAAGCTTTTATTTTACTTCCTGTTGTTTAAGTTTTAGTATTGGTTTTAAAGTTACTTTAAAGTTACTTGCTTATTTAGACCAGGCTATGTATCTGCCTGCATACGGATAATCCATTCATACTCCTTAATGTCTAATTTATTGATAACATCACCACATCTAATATTAGGAATTAAAACATCCATAACCCTAAAGACAAACTGGTGGAAATCATCATAGTCCTGCAAGTTTAGCTAAAGAGTTGGTTTCTATTCCCCTACAAATATCTGATCTATGCTCTATTATCCTGTCTTGCAGCCTTTTGGTTGACTTTCCTACATAAAACCCTGAACATTGTTGACAGGTAGCTAAATATGTAAGGCATTTCTGATGAACTGCGCATTATGTACCAGCAGGAGAATGGCCAGAAAAATTCTGTCTTCCAGACAACTGCAGACTAATACAAAACAACTGGAAAAATGGTCAGGAAAACAAGAGTAGACAAAACATTTAGCATAAACTGTCGTTTATTTTCTACTTTCATCTAAGACTTCATCAGAAAAATCTGATTTTTCTGATGAAGTCTTAGATGAAAGTGGAAAATAAATGATAGTTTACACTAAATATGTTGTCTACTCTTGTTTTTGGCTGTTTTTACAGTTGTTTTGTAATAGGAGAATAACTGACTAGACATTTAATACGTAGCTGTATTGCTGAAGTCTCCGATCATGAATGTAGAAATGTAGTAGGAAATAATCCTCGGTTCCACCACAGCTGTAAAAATGTTAAAAACAAACTTTAATCTTCAGTAAAAACAACAATTTTACTGTGCTCCTGTTTTTAGGCCCTGCAAGCCAGCACGTCAAAATCTACTGCCAATCATTAGCAGACCGGAGTTCTGCTGTGGCGACCCCTAACCGGGAAAAGCCGAAAGAAACAAACAAACAAACTGAAGATTAAAGTTTGTTTTTAACATTTTTACAGCTGTGGTGGAACTGAAGACATTTAATAATATTACTTTTTTCAGGATGTCTAGAGCTTTGTTTTATAGATGTTTCTAGATAAACTGGTTTGGGGGAAGACTTTCTATAAAATCAAAACAAATGTGAGTTTGGAGTAGGACCCTTGTCCCATGAGTGTACAATCAGTCTCTGCAGGAGACTATCTTCACAGCTTGAAGGCCAGGATTGCTGTAGTGCTTCTTTCTGAAGAGAAGGAAAAATAAGTTGCAAATGTGGAGCTTATATTACTTGAAGATGTGTGGTCATTATTAACCTTCCATTCTACAACCTATTTCCCCTCCCATAAGTTCTCCTACACCCCATTACCATACTTTCTCGTAACCTTTGTTTCTCCTAGTGCTTCTTCCCTGTCCTTTTCCCTATGATATACTCTGTACAATCTGTTCCCACCACTTATTTTCCCTCCTCTGTAATTCCCACTCCTCTCCTTCCTCAACCCTGTTTTTCAAGTCCAAAAAAAAAAACCTGTATTGTCTACCTGTACCATGGCAATCTAATGTTTGTAACTCATATGCAAGTTTGTTCTAAACAACTATATGTGAAATGTTTGTTTTGTCCATTAATGTGAATCCCTTGGTTTATGCAAAATGTCCAATATTGCTGTGTAACAAGCTATATACCCAATGTATTCAAAGTAATGTTCTACTTTTTCCTTGGAGCTTTTCTCCCCAAGCCTTTGCTGAAAATGGACACAAACCCAGTCAGACTTTCCCAGTAAACAAATATCAAATAAAGTAAGTAAATAAATAAATAAAGAGAGCTCAGGTAAAATGCACATCTGTTTGGATTTATAAGTAGTGCAAGATCCATGGGTTGCCTACGAAATGTTCCTTGCTCTAAAGTCTCCCCTGCCTTTTGGAATAACCTCTGTTTTGCACTCATCAGGAGTTGTGTTTTGAACCAGTGCATGGCTGCAGTGAAGAGCTAACAACCCATGCAGCATGCAAGGAGGAGAGGCTGTCTGAACAGTGTGTAGAACCAAAAATACAGCAGCAAAAATCTACATTTCAGGGCAGAAAGGCAAAGTTGCAAAATACAAAAATGGAATATAAACAGACACCGTGGTTGAACTATATAATTATTGCTCTGTTGCCAATACAGGAATTATGGCTTGTACCAGCAACTATTACCATGATTAGTGTTTCTGCTATTTTTGTTTGGACAGAGGGAGGTGACCTTCTTGATTTTCTTTGGTGGGATTTTACTTGTGTATTCTGGTACCTTCTATGCATCCTACACCCTGTATATCAGAACTCTTTTTTTTCTTCTAGAGATCAACAATATGTACCTTCATCTAAGACCACCTCACCATCTTTCCGTGATTCTCAATTTTATTATATTTATTTATATTTAAACATGGCTACCTAAAGGCAGAGCCTTTTTAATTGTTCTAAGCACAAAAAAATTCATACTTAATAAGTGTGCAAAACCCTATAAACAGCTCATTTAAAATTATTGCATGTTGTTTTAAAGCCTTTCTAACAATGCTTAATTACAGAAAAAGCTCTGCAAAGTTCCTTTGTAAGACTCAAGTTTAAATTATTCTGATTTCTTGTTTTTTGTTTTAATGCAGAAGAGTATTTCCAAAGAAGACACATGAAAAAACCTTGCAACACTGCTACATATCATCAGAAAACAACAGGAAACATTTTCATTTATACATAACTATATCTGGGGCCTACCCAATAATTCAGACAGACAATAAATAGGATGATCCTGTAATAAGCTGTGAAACTGCATGATGAATAGACATTCATTTCCTTATGTATTTATCATTACAATCTGAACATGAAATTATATTATATGCAATCGATAATGATTCTCCACCCAAGTAAAAAACATTATTTCCCCAGTAATATCCACCCTATTAGATAATAGACTGTTAAAGTGTTTTGTAATTGTTTTCTTATTAGTGTAGATCTATTTATATATCTATCTATATCGGATCTGGACACATGCTTGACTAGCATATGTCCGAATCACAAAACATCGAACACACATACACGAAAGTGCTTAACATCGAAAAGCGCTTCAGTGTATGTGTGCCTATTTCGTAGATGCAGGTAAGGGAAAATTCCCTTTTCCCCACTGTAGTGCGATCTCGGAGTAGTGAGAATATTAAAGTAGGGGGGTGTTGGGGGCACAGCCCCCACATGAGCGGTGCAGTGGGGTGAAGCCCCCCTGCAGAAACGTAGATTTTTTTTTTAACTACACATACACGGAAGCGCTTTTCGATGTTAAGCTCTTTCGTGTATGTGTGTTCGATGTTTAGTGATTCGGACATATGCTAGTCAAGCATGTGTCCTAGACCCATTTATATATATATATATATATATATATATATATATATATATATATATATATATATATACAAGAAGACACACACACACACACACACACACACACACATATATATATATATATATATATATATATACATATATATATATATATATATATATATATATATAAAACATAACATACATTTTTGATGTAAAACAGTTTCTCTGCCTAGAATTTTTCTTTCAAAATATTACATACTGTCTATACACACATTACTGGCGTGAATGTGTGTGCGCTCGCACTCACACACACACACACACACACACACACACACACACACACACACACACACACACACACACACACAAGCATTAAATGTACCCAGCATTTTGAATGTGTGGTCTCCATTTATTTCAGATCATTTTTTGTCGGGAAAGCATTAGAACCCCACAAACACACACACACACACACACACACACACACACACACACACACAAACATATGCAGACAAGCATTCTGTTTTCATACACACACTCTACTGTTACAGTAACTTTTGCTACTTGATTTTTTTTTTGGTTTGTTTTCTTTATCTTTTATACTTCTTTGACAGTCATGTTGTGTTTAGCACTTGTAAAGAAGATAGCAGCTTTTTGCCTTTTTTCCCATGCTTTATGGAGATTTCTTATGCCACTGTGAAGCACAGTGTTTTTACTTGACAATACCTGTACATTAATACCTTGTTTGAGAATATTTGTTCTACAATATGGTATTAATGTGCATTTTGCCTATTATCTAAAAAGTAATGAAGACCTTCCTAACAAAAGCCTGACTTCACATCTTAAAAAGGCAATAAAGAATGCAAAAAGAATAACCTTTGAAACATTACACTGCTTAGTTTATCAACATGCTTCCCAAATTTAGGAAGTGGGTCCGTTTTATCCCAAGAAAAGCAATATTGGCAGATGATTCTGCCTTTGGCAAACCTTAGTCTATACTTGCTATGAACTTCTTTACTTTTATACAGACCTTACAGGTTTCCCCACTGTCTTTCCCAACAGATCAGACTATTCCTTACCTTTACTCCACCAGTCATGACTATAGAACAGCTATGCAGGTTCTTATACTCATGGGGAGGTCACTACATGTATGGTATCAAAGCCACAGCATTCAGCACCTTTTGCACGAAAACTTGAAAAGTAATTATTCAAAAAATGCCATTTGTAATGCAATGAGGGTTTTGTTCCATCCTGAACAGCACATTTCCATAATTTACGTGCCAAATATTTTCAATTTCCAGTCTACTCATTTGTTAATTGGATAAGTGATCTAATCAACCTAACCCCCTTTTCAGCCATGTTCTATGCCACAAGGGTAAGAGAACATTTTTAATATATATGAGCAGTTTTTTAGAGTAGCCAATCCATCGATATATTTTTGGGAAGTGAAAAGAAACCAATGTACCTGAATAAAAGAACACTCAAACATAAGGAAAGCATGAAAGTGTACATGCAGTGAATCAAGGTCATTATTGCACCCTGGAGCTGGAGGCCGACATGTTGACCATTACGCCACAATCAATCACATGAAAAAGTACAAAAATGTGATATGTGACAATGTCACATTACGACAAAGCTATATAAAGAGAACCACTGCTACTTTTACTTCTCTTATTTATCTAGAACATGTGTGTATATATCTGTACAACTCACTCCCTAAATCCTATATCCTTTGCACTCAAATTGTTCCAATAACCCCATCACTCTGTCTGGATCAGATGGTATACATATCTGTTATTTTTAAGAACATAATACTGCCATTCTAATTCCATAAGCCCCCCCCCCCCCAGCTGAACATTGCAGAGACTTAGGATGAAACTCACTTCAGAAATTCATAGAGTCATAGATTGTTACCAGTCATACCAGGGTTCATTGTATGAATACCCATCCAATCATCTAATTCCTTCTTAAAGGAAGGCAGTGTTACACATTGCTTCATCTGGAGAGACAGTTTGTCCCAAATAAGGGGACGTCATAGCATGACAAATCTGTCTTTCTGCTATGGTTTGTTAGTTTGCTGAAGCAGATTCAGATGGTTCTTGTTTTCACATGACTGAATTCTGGCGAAATAATGGATCTTGAACAGCTGGATTCCTAATGGCCATACAGCGAGATCTACAAATGCTGTTTAAGAGTGCCTTTATATTTATACTACTATATCCCATTTGTCAATTTAAAAATCAGTAATTTCATATGGAAAAGTCCAGTTGATAATAGCAGATACACTCCTACTCTTTGCATTACCAGGTAAATAAATAGAAACTCTCTGAATCACAAAAAAATGATAAACAGACTGCTTTCTGATTTTTGTCCCTGTAAGCAAAACCATGAACATTTTTGTTTTTAATTATTTCAACACATTTTGCATTTTTATTAGGGCATAGCTCTTGTTCTCTTTAACAAGAAATATTTCTAGGTAGTATACCTGTTAACATGTGCATCATTAATTCTGATTCTTTGTTAAAACATGCTGTGCTGCATTGATCAGTTTCTGTGCCAATGCCAACTTTATCCAATTGCAGAAGTCTCAAGTATGAAAATTAAATAAAATAGTTTAGATCTAACCTTACTGTTGCATATTGTAAATTAATTAGTATTTCCTGAATTAATATACGTACAAATGTTGGCCTTCAAGTACAATTCCCAGACCCTTGGAAAAATTAGAGACAATCCCCCAGATTCACTATCCTTCCATGCAGGACTAGCTTAGTCCTGCATGGAAGCGGCTGTTTAGGAGCAGGACGGCAGCGCTCCATGCATATTAATGAAGGTGCGCTGCCTGAGCGCCTAATCTTACATGGAGCATGTAAGAGTGCAGGGGGGTCTCAGACACACCCCTGCAATGAAGAACAGCAGAGTAGTAATAAAAGAATCAGTGAGACCGCTCATAGATGTTCGCATAACCCCAGCAACTTCCCCCCATGTGTACAAGAGCAATAGTTAAAACAGCAAATATAAAGATTTTTTTTAATGAAACAGATCAAATTTAACCATAGGTGCGCGGGTTTGCCCATTGCTTAGCTACGGTTAATGCAGCTTAAATGGCACAAGAGGATAAAAAGCAAGATATATGCCAATGAAGCAGTACAGCAATAGTGTATTGGACAGAGCATTCACCTTACGAGCAGTCATTCCCGGTTTGAGTCCTACACCAGTATTTTCCATGTCAAATCACTTTATGACCAATATTTTTAGTTGCATAACCTACTAAATAACATATGTTTGTGAACTGGAGTACTGTATTAAACGCAGATGTGAGGTGTCAGTGTCATAATGTTGCAAAGTCCACAGATAATCACAAGTGCCCCATACAGTATATGTACACAGGAATCAGGGATACAAAGGGAAGGTAAAATGTGTAATGAATGTTAACTCCATACAGTTTCCGAATCCACCACCTTCCCAAGAACCATTAGACATTAGTCTAAATTAGTGCGATGGTAAGCGGGAGTAAGCACTAGTAAGCAAGTGTAAGTGGTAGTAAGCATATTTAAGCAGTAGTAAGCGAGTTTAAGCCTGTTTGCGTGGGGGTAAGCAATGTGCACACAGGTTAAGCAATATTGAAGCTAACTCTCTGTAAGTATATTTCACAGAACGTTAGCATAGAGTACCCTCGTGCAAACCCATGCAAACCAGCTTACAATTACTTAAACGTGCCTTAATCACTCTGTATGCAACAGCTGCTGTTCTGGCCAGAAACAGCCTTTGCAGGTCTTGAACCCAGGTCCCTGTACACTATAGTCACAGTAGTTAACCACTAAACCATCACAGCAATACATAAGATTGAGGTATCACCAAACAGATCATCACTATAGGAAATTCAAACTGAACATGTGAAAGCAATTTATATACGGTCTTATGTTGTATAACCTACTACATAACATAAATATGTGAACTGGAGTACTGTATTAAACCCAGATGTGAGGTGTCATTGTAATAAAGTGTTCAGATCCTGTAATAAACACAAGGACCCCATACAGTGTACGTACACATGAATGATGGATACCAAACAAATATATAACATGTAATGCATAATAAATCAATGCCAAAAAGCAAATAGTATGCAAATTAAAAATTAAGCAACACTAAACATTGCACAGCCCAGCTTACTATGTGTAAGCAATGTGTAGGCCAGCTAACTCAGTTTGTCCATTGGTATACCCCTTTAAGCAATGCCAACCTTAGGTAAGCAGGTTTGCCCAAAGCTTAGCCTTTTCAAAACCTTCCAATCACGGCAAAGTGTGGGAAATCGGCCCTATTTAAACTGAACAGGAGGGAATACATCTCATAGCTAGTTGTAGCTTCCCCTTGTAGGCACTATGTCTGGAATGGGAGAGGGTGCGTGCTTTAGGGCGTAGCACTGGGGCATCCAGGAGTTCAGAGTCATGGCAGGACTCCTTGTGAAAGATCATGACCAGAGACTGCTGCAGGACCAGTATCAGGGTTCCCACTACAAGGCGGAAGCCTGGGACCATCTCGCCCATGACCTCACCAGTGCCACTGGCATACCCCGAACTGGTGAGCAGGTCAGGCATCACTATGCCGACCTGAAGCGGTGAAAGGGGGATCTCTTGGATCAGTGGATCCAAGAGGCTAGGAGGACAGGGGATGTCCCAGCTGTGTGTAAGTATCACTCCACTACCTGTTTAATAATTACCAGCTCATATATATTATGGATAAATATAGCTAAATATTCCTCTTATGTCCTTCACAGTGGCAAGTGAGCGGGCTGCGAACCAGGAGGCCCATGAATGTCATTTGGAGCGGTTGCGACGCGAGGCAGGTTAGTAATACTCTGGCATGTACTGTCATAGGAAATAAATCTAAAAGTAGTAGTAAGTTAATTGCCTGTATAAAACCTGTATTGTTTAAGATGTACTGCATACAGCAGAGAATATGGCAGGAAGTGTCCCATATAGGTTGTATGTAAATAAAAGCATAATAGCCTGACAATAACGGTCTAACTGCTGGATTGCATGTGTTTACTCTGGTATCATATGGTAATGTAGAGTTGCAATCACTTAATAGTACTGTTGTATTAAGCACTATTACCCACACTGTGCAACATAAATAGAATGTGTAGGAATGTCTGTATATGACGGTTGTAATCCCAAGAGGTCATATAGTACAACTGAGAGAAACATAGAAAACAGTGAAAAGACAGACAACAAAAATCCAAATAGCACACAACTGAGACATGAACTGTTGCATTTTTAGCACAGACAGCCATGGTTCGAATCCTGGGAGTGGTAGTCGACTGCATACAGAATCATATCCCACAACTGTACAGATATGTCAAGAATGTCCAGTAAATCAGCCCATATCTGCTGCCTGTCAACCTGTCCCCCTGAGAAATCAGTGGGATGATCCCAGAGGTTTAGGCAGAAAACAGGAAATACAACTGATTGTCAGACATCTATAAGAACAAACCTGTCACTCTAGCAACTCCCCAAAATGTTATTAGAGTAATAAGCCAAGTATGTCCTATCTACACCCCCATGTTGTCAAGCTGTGACCAGAGTGTGTACAGTAACAGAGTGAGATGTATGTGCATAATACTAATGTGGATTATGATAATTTGTGTGGCAACATTCAGTTAGTGCTAACAAACATTGCTCTCACAGGTCAGTCAGATACAAACACTGTGCCTAGAAATAAAAGATTGATACCCTGTACTGGTACTGTTTACTCTGGTATTGTATGGCATTGTGAGTGTTGCAGTTGCTCTGAATAATAATGTATCACTCATCACTCTTACCCACACTGTGCTACATAATATAACTGTCTAGAAAATCCTGTATAAGAGTGTTGTAAGTCACTAAAGGTTTAAGAGGGTAATAGTCGAAATATGTCCTGGTTCACCTGTATGTGGTCAAGACATGCCCAGAGTCTGTGCAAAAAGAGAGGGGCAGGTATGTGCAAAACATCAACCTGGAATCTGGGAGTATGTGTAGAAACAGTGTTAACCAACAATTCATCCACAGGTATACCAGATAAGAGGTGTATACTGCAGGTAAAACCAAGTTATGTACATAGTTGTCGACAGCCATACCACTGTCCAAATTAAGGCAATTGGATAGTGTAATAATACTTGTAAGGTACAGATAACAGCACTGACTAGGAAAGTAATGTGAATTACAGGAATATACTAGTTGCTATTTGACATCTCTCCCTCCCACCATATCTGCAACAATAAATTAAATACCCAACTCAATTGGTATGTGCTGACTTAACTGTAATGTTGTGACATATGTCCTATTGTTCGATAAATATTTAAATCTGTTTCTATGCATGTGCTATGTTGAAATGATCCTACATTAGTGGCATGGTGCCATCAATGTACCTGCATGCTGTTGTACTTACCATTGTGGTCCCATATATGCATGTGTTCTGTTTGCTGTGCAACTGTTCCATATCTGGTGTCTGGGTTAATGAGAATATCTATGCATGCTGTTATACCTAATCCTGGAATGTGTTGACTATTACTAACCCACATATGTTGATAAAACATGAAGACCATAGCACGTATGGGAATGTGGGTCCCAGCGGACCCACCTGTCCCATCTCAGCTGGCCATGGCACCAGGCACCAGCACGTCTGGGGCCCAACCCGGGACCTCCTCATCCATTGGTCCTGCACCACCTTCAGGTGGAACCACCTCAGGGGATGGGGCTTGCCCCCCCCCTGGGACTGGGCATGGACAGGAACCTGTTACTCTTCGCCTGGTCCGGGTTGTGGTGTGTAGCGAGCTACACAGGGAGGTCAGAGATCTGCTCCGCCAGCTTGAGGGCCATGTGTCGTGACTAGAGGGTTGACCTGGCTCTCTGGCTCAGCCCCCAGCACAGCCACCTTCAGGGCTGTTAAGCTGCATTGGTGACTGCCCATGGGTGGGGACCTCAGTCCCACTGTTTCCACTAGGGGGCTCATGGGCTTCCGATTTCCTAACACACCTCCCCATCAAGGTGCTTACCCCCCACATGTGTCATATACCGCACCTGTATGCATCTTGTTTGTCTTGTCTGTTAACCTACCCAACCTACCTTCCCAAATATACCTACTATCTCTCCTCAACATCCCACTCTCACCTGAAAAAATAAAAAAAAAGGGCAATCTGTACCCAAAAAAAAATCTCGCCCCATACGTAGCTGTCCATTTTGCACATGTGTCACTGGACACATGTAATCTGGTCTAATTAGCTTCACAACATATTATTATTGTCCTCACTCCTCTCTCAGGGGTTTGAGTGTCCGAATCTAGCCCTAAATTCAGTGTATATGCACAGCTGTTACTGTAGAAGAAATGGGCAGTTATGGACCTTCCCTACACCTGTCCTGTTACATCTCTAACTATTTTCCCTACTGTCTTTCCCTCTTTGTGCCCCTTTTTCACCACTTTCCTATCAACCCTTTTTCATTTCTTTTAAAAAAAATTAGCGCTGGGGTAAGCCGGAGTAAGCACTTTTAAGCAGCAGTAAGCGGGTTTAAGCTTGTTTGCATGTGGGTAAGCAATGCCTATACAGGTTAAGCAATTTATAAGCTAACTGAGTATAAGAAACTGTAACCAGAAGTTAGCAGTGTTTACCTACGCACAAACCCACGCAAATCCGCTTACAACTGCTTAAAAGTGCCTTAATCACTCTGTATCCAACGGCCCAGGTTCTGCCCAGCAAGAAAATGCACAGCCTCTACAAAGGTCAAACCCAGGACCCTGCACACCATAGCCAAAGTGATTTCCCACTAAGCGATGTCAGATATACATAACCCTGATGTTTTCAGACGTATATCATCCAGCACAGTCATTCAACAGTACAGGAAATGTATTTACACATGTAGGTGTATGCGTGTGTGTGTGTGTGTGTGTGTGTGTCTGTGTGTGTGTGTGTGTGTGTGTGTGTGTATATATATATATATATATATATATATATATATATATATATATATATTCATATCTAAATATATACATATCTACATCTATATATGTATATATATATATATATATATATATATATATATATATATATATATATATATATATATATGTGTGTGTATATATACAGATATATATCTATAGATATAAAAGAGAACATAACAAATACATATATGACCACATGCACCATTAATGGGGGTGAGGGGGCCCAAGCAACATACATCTTGTACGTATTGATATCCTCCCCCCACAGCCAAACAGGTCTGCCCTGCAATACAATACCAACTGTTGCAAATCCCATCACCAGGACCTGACACAACATGGGCACAAGATGTTAACAGTAATCCATCCCACCTTTATGATGTCAGGCTGATATCAATAACATATCATGCAGTACAGTCTGGCTACCATATGGAATGAATAATGTGGAAGCAATAAACATTACTAAGATACATATACACAGACACATAAATGCAGATACATATATATATATATATATATATATATATATATATATATATACACACACACACACACACACACACATATATATATATATATATATATATATATATATATATATATATCTGCATATATATGTAACTACACATGCACACACAGAGATATGTATAGGAAGATGCATATGTAGAGGTGCACACCATACGGAACAGCCAGTATGCCTACAGTTGCCACCTTACCAACTGGACACTGTATGAGTCACCCATACAAAAGACAATTGTTGCCTGCAACATATACCCACAGAGAGGTCAAATGATATAACACCACACACAGGTTTGCATACATGAGAAAGCTTTATTTGTGTACTATGACAGTTGTATATGCCATGTCATATAGCTGTGTAGATTCTGAAATATGTATAAACAGACTAATATAACTGTCAAACGGATAAAGTAATACAGCATTCCGGAAAACATTACATATGTTGCTGTCCAGGCCAAGGCCTTCAAGTAGTGCAACAGTAGGCAGACTGGGCCACAGGATAACAATCAACAGTAAGTAATGCAGATGTATAGTCCAGCAGCCTCTATATACACTCTGTACACAATCCCTAGAGGGTAAAGACCTCAGTTGACACAATGGGATGTATCTATTACATAACAAGGCATAACTGAAACCATCACAATCACACTGGTAAACAGAACAGTCTGTATGCAGGAAGCAGTAGGTCTGCATTTACTTAGAGTGAATTGTATGGTAATGTACATCCAGATACCTTAAGGCAGCTTACCCCTGATACCCCTCACATGTTGTAACCGCCTATGTTAGTTATGGTGCATCCCCCCACATAGGCTGACATACAGGGCCATATACCACTATTACATACACTGGCCTCTGGACTGCATAACAGCACACATGTATTGTGCAGATGAAGGCCACACATTTATGGACCTAACCCCACAGTATGTGTGGGAGCCACAACAGCAGTGGAATGTTGGCAGGAATGACAGCATGACATACTCACAGGCCACTACATAACAACCCCTGACAGCATGTCATATGAACAAAGCCTAGTATGTAGGTGGAGGACAGAGGCTGGAACACAGGCCCATATGTGAAATAGTGTTGTCATACACTAAGCAAGTTGCTGGTGTTACAGGATAGTCTGCAACATACCCCTAGTCCGGAATATGAAGTCAGAAACACAACTGGATGTAACCATATACTGATAGCACTCAACACACACAGTCAGTGATATATCTGACACAAGACCTGTGTTGTGGACAGGTATAACATAACACACACACATATGGCCATCAAGTGAATAGGCACACAGTTAAGAGCTATGCAGACAGACTGCAGTCCATGTTAGACTAGTATGTGCACACAAACCCTGTAACACTGATGCTATACAATGCATACAACAACAGTACTCACACTTTCCGTTTGTAGTTCTGGAACCTCATACAAATATATAGCTGGCCTAAGTGTGCAAGTCTTCTTGTAAGAGGTATTACTACCTGCTGTTTGTAACAGTAATAGTAATAGTAATAGTCTACACAATCCTTGAACATGTCCAACAGCATGCATAGATATACTCAGTAACACAGAATGTCAGATGTGCAGCAATCAAATAGCAAGCATACCACATGCATATATGGAACCATAGTGGCCCTGACAATGGCATGCAGGTGAATAGTCCATAACAGGCCAGCAATGATAGTGTCCACACAGGAAACATGACTACAAACACATAGCACAATGTGTGGTACAATACAATATATGTCCCACTGGTAGGTAAGCTGTAGCCATACCTATTGAGTTGTGTGTACATTTTGTTGTCACTGATATGGTGGGGGTTGACAGAGATGTGTATCAAGAACTATGGTAACCTTGCTGTATGAGTTGCTCAGACCTGTTTCCATCTTTATGTCTTTCAGGCAAGATGTCACATGGATGCTTACCTACTTATTCAGCAGCTAAAAATGACATAGTGCTGAACTATCTCATCCAGCACTACCCTGTTCTGTTTGGCCAGGCCGCCCATGAGCAGCAGGAGCAGACTGCCCTGTGGAATGACTTAGTCCACAGGGTCAATGATGTCGGACTGCATAACCGCAGTTATGAGCAGGTCAGGCATCATTGGTCTGACCTGCTTCTCAATGCCTGTCAGCATGCTGCTGTAGTCCGGGGGGATCACCTCACAAAAGGGGGGGGTCATGCCATCCATCCCTCCTGACACATGTTGAGGAGCTCCTCGCCAGCCTCGTGGCACCTGCCCGTCCGCACACCCAACGACTGCCAGACACCATTGTGGAGGTGGGTGCTACCCACACACTGGCTGAGGACCATGCAAGTAAGACCACAGGGCACATCAGTAGACCACTGTTGCGTATGCATCCACATCTGTACAGGTAGATCATGCATATCTGACATGACATCTATATAGTTTGTTGCTGCATAGTAGTAATAAACAGATGTGCATAAGTGGTAGTATTGTGGACTTGTACTGTTGATGTACTGTTATGCTGCACCCACCCTGTAGCAATGCCACAGGTGTGGCCACTGACTTTGCATCTCTCACACTCTTATGTAGGTCCCTCCTGTATACCACCAAGGCAGCAGCCTGTAGCTGGTGAGTATGGTTTATGTTGATGCTTGCCAATACACCGGGCATGTAATGGCTATGGTATATTCCATGCACACATCTAATACACCTACCCAGAATGCATGCTGTACATGTTCACGTATTGTTGCTGTTAAATGCACTGCATCACAGTGGTGATCATGATGGGGTATTGGAAGGGTATGTCAGACACCTGCAAGATAACTAACACCCTGTCATTGCGAAATGTGTCCACAGGGATTAACATAATGGTGGGACACATGGCCTACAGTAGGGACATGTGTGAAACATCACCCTTATACTGTGCAACAGCAGTGTATATACCAGCATTACAATGGCAACTGTTAAAGATGTACACTATGGCATAACGTATCACTGTGGTCCACATTATTTGCTGGGACTTGGCTGCAACACATGGTGTTCAGTGTATGGGAAACTGCAAACTGAAACACATGTGTAGGCCAAACTTGTCAAGCATCTGCAAAAAGGCTGACGGTGGGGAGGCGGTGTCAGAGTGACACACCAGTGCACTGCAGCAGGGATCCTAAGGATGTTAAGAATGGCTGTATCGGCACACAGTCAGGTTCAGGAACTGTGGAAGATGTAACCCTACCCCCACAGCAATAGTGATGGCAGTGTGTGAACACCAAGGGATGTGCACATGAGTAGACCTTGCAATCATGCAGATTTGGGGGACATGTGTAGGGCAGACTGACCATACACTGGCAAATGCAGATGGCCCATGCTAGTTTATGCCTGCCAGGAATAGTGACTGCTGTAGTACACATAACAATAGGTGCAACAAACTGTCATGATAAGGATGTGCACATATATGCACAAATGGAGTGTATGCATCACAGTCAGAATCTGCATACCTAACACATTTCGTAGACACTGCATGTGAATGTACAGGACATATGTCACATATCGGGCTTATGTACTGTTAATATATGCAGTGATGTGGTCCCATGACAGATCAAGGAAGGGTGCGTCATGTCAATAAGGGTGTGTATACTCCCCATAGCCACGGTATGATCTGACAGTCTTCAGTGTAATAGTATTGGATTGGTAATACATAGTCCGCTGATGTTGACATCTGTAAACCAGATATCAGGCATTCACAAATGACATCTGTCCTCATATCATCCCAGGTATGTGTTGTTGAACAACATAGGGGCTGTGAGCATTACAGCTGACATAACTGACACAGTACTGCACATTCAGCAATAGGTTCTACACATGTGAGGTTTGGTGCACAGTACATGGCAGGGTGCAGAACAGGTGCACAGCAATACTGTGTACATGGGTACAGTGGTATCCAGGGGAAGGGGCATCACCTACTAACACAGCCCATGCATCACATGCATGTATACTGTTGCTAGCATGGATTGACTATAGCTGCACTGCATGCTGTTGTGTACCATATTTTATGCATGTTGACAGATGGGTAATAGGAGGACTATGTGTACTATCTTTGTGCAACCTCACCTGTGTGTGTGTGTGTGTGTGTGTGTGTGTGTGTGTGTGTGTGTGTGTGTGTGTGTGTGTGTGTGTGTGTGTGTGTGTGTGTATGTGTGTGTGTGTGTTTGTGTCTGTGTGTGGTTATTTTGTCTGTAGGGTCACTCTGGTGAAGTGGAGGGAGGTTGATGCATGCAGGATGTGTGTATGCATGTGTGTGTGTGTGTTTGTGTGGGTGTCCATGCATGCACATGTGTGATTGTGAGGTTGTTCATATGGCAGTACTTCCCTTTGGGATCATGCAGTACATGGACATGGACTGACACATGACACACCAGGAATACTTGTCTGATATGTAATATAGTATAATAAGGTCTGTAGCATGGAACATGCATTGGGAGGGAAAGTAGACACCAGCTATGCCCTTAATATCACATTCAGCATAGAGGTGACTGACAACCCACTTATGCAGCACTACAGATGCATTGGTGAATTACTAGACAATACCAGGGAGTGTATCCATATATTACAGTTGTCACATGATAGGTTGATTGAGCAGCATATCTGGCATGTACTGAGCAATACGTACACATGACACTCCAGAGCGTGACATTATGGAGTGAATGTAGTAGCCCCTCACATATAGGGGCCATGCTCACAATGTCCAGACATACACAGGGTGAAGACTGAATGACAGCAGTGAGGCCATGTAAAACCACTCCACTCAGGTCAAGGAGGTAATGGAGTAAAAGGTCTTGTGCTGTGATCACGTGTCTAGGCATTTAGAGGAATGATACATTAATGAGTGGTATTAATAAGTGTATGTTACCAAGTGTGATGCAGGATGGGGAACGTATGGGAATAAATGTGGGACTGTCTGTAAATTCATGGACAGGTAGGTATTAAGGCGGGATGTGTGTGTGTGTGTGTGTGTGTGTGTGTGTGTGTGTGTGTGTGTGTGTGTGTGTGTGTGAATGTGTGTACTGTTATGCAATGCTGTACAGGTCTTAAAGTGTGTTTCTTCTTTTCCCCCAAGATGGTGTGGTGGGTCAGGGTCCCTCCTGCTTGCAATCTGACATTAGTGTCCATACAGACACCGAAGATGATGATATTACTGTTGAGGCACAGGTGGGGTTGTCAGGGGCCAAAACAGCGCCATCATTTGACATCCCCCTCTTAGCCACCCCAACCCAGCACACAGTTTCAGTGCCTATACATACACCATCACCAGTGGCCATAGTGGAGGGACAGCTGGAGGTTGGTGGCAGTGCACAGGAGAGTGTGGTATCCATGCCTACTGTGTCTGGTCACAGCAGGCATAGCTGGATTTCCAGCAGGACACCACATAGGCAGATGTCCCAGGGTGCTCGTGTTAGGGCCACTGGTCATCATGCCCCTGGAAGACACGCCATAACTGGTACCATAAGGCACATGTTTCAGGCTGTCATGGGGGCGCAGACACATATGTAACTGTACACCAGACAGGGTCTGAGGCTACAGAGGGCTGCCGTCACATCTGCAAGTGACAATGAACTGTCTGGTGCCCTCCGTGCTCATACCAAGGTCATGAATAGATGGTTTGGTGAGATGGGACTCGTCGACCATGGTTTGTCCATGCTTGAACAAGTGAAAGTGCAGCAACGGCCGCGTGGCTGTAGGCCAACAACACTAACAGCTGGTGGCCAATGTGGACATGCTAGGACACCAACATGCTCCCATTGCGGCAGTATCAGCCCCAGCACTGCAGGGGGGATGCTGTCCACACAACAGCAGGCCACGAGCACATGGTCCTGCCAGTCCCAGGAGGGACCTGGTTCCAGCGGACATCTGTCATTATCAGGGGAGAGTAGCACATCAAAGCCTGTACCTGGACATGCCCATGGAAACCCTTGGAGGCACAGTTCACGTGTCTGTGGCCAGAGGTGGTGAACTGCACACCTTGCCAGGTATGGTCTGCAGCTGTCCATAAACACTTATATAGGGCAGCCACATGGACGAACTGTGTGCATGCATACCCACACACTATAAGAACACACCTAGGGCAACCCCATACTTACACATACTACATCACCATGCCCAGTTCAAGTCATTACACCCCTCACCCACACACATGGTGTCAAATTTATGGCCCATCCACGGCCTCTGGCAAACCATTAACACACCCTGTGCATATGATGATATCTCTGCCACATCCCTGTCATCCATAACATCAATGCAGGGACAGGCTAATATGGTTCTGATGCACACGGAGACTGTACTACAGTGTACCAAAGTACTGCAGTGTAACATGTTGTCAGGAGTAATGTTTAATGCATACGTCAAGTAGTGTAGCCATCCAGCAATTATGCATTATAGCTGTTAGTAACACTGGTTGATTGTGTTCTCCATAATGTTATCTATTTGTGTTGTAGGTGTACATGTGACGGCAGGAGGATGGTCTGCAGTCATATTCCACAAGGGGTATGGCACTGTGGTGACACCATGGCTGTGACATATCCGGTGTAGAGTTGAACACATGTCACAGGTTTGTATAAATGTTATTGCCTGTGCCACATGGACAGGTGACCCGCCTGGGCGTGTATAATCTGCAACATGATGTACACCCATCCATATACACGCATACTCTTACTTGGTAACACTGGGACTAGACCCTTACCTAGGTATGTAGTGCTACTGAATTGTGTGGCTTTCATTGCACACACCACACAGCGTTTAGGGTGAGGTGTGTTTCAGGTTACATGTTACATGCAGAACATCCCCAGACATGTACAGTATGCTAATGGGGGATGTAATGGTTGTATATGGACAATACATAGTGTGACATACTATCATATACACATTAACAGACACATAACAGGCAGACACACATCTGATAGACCGAGGCCTATCGCAGCTAACTAACTTGTCCTTGTGTCCAATGTGTTACAGCTAGGCTGCACACAGGACATGCATAACTGGGCTGGATTGTGGTATCAGTTATCTGTATGGTTGGTGACAGTGGTCACCATAAAGTGGTACATGGGACATATACCGGGTGTACCATGTGTAATAGTGTACACAGCACCCACATCCCCCATTGGATATTGTACTCCCTGGAACCCATGATGACACTCTGACATACCCACCATCACACATTGCCCACAACTGCGATACAACCCATTGTATATCCCAACAGTGGTACTACAGGGATATGCATTTAATGCACATGCCACAGGCATAGTAGGGTATTGCATTGTTGTGCCTCACCAATGGGCAGTAACAACACTATCTGTACTACTGTGTGACAATGCGTATTGTAATAGGAGTATGTGGCCTTGGAATGCTGTATCCTACAGATATACAGACATGCACACATACACACACTTGCCAGAACTCAATGGGTATCCCATGCCTATCAACCCATTTGTACAACACTGTTGTGCTGGTAGTGCAAGGCTTGTGTAGCCGGTAGGGAGAGGATTGTAACAGGGTACATGTAATGTCTGATACAGCAGCAGCCACAACTGACTATGGCAATGGGTGTTGCAGTGGTTGTGAAGACCCTCATGGAATTCCCAAGTACAGGTGTACTAACATACATACACTGCTATCCTCAGTAATGCACATGTACACATTTGTCAGTACTGGGGTGCATCACTGAAGGTGGTCATAGTGGTGTACCTGGCTATTGTCCATGGAGAGATGGGTTGTGTAGGGGATGTGTGTACAGTGGTATCCTGCCACCTGCCATGTGCCAGCAGGCAATCTATCGACAGACACCACTGTGGTGACCCTCATGGTGAGAGTGAAATGCATCAGCCAATCCTCTGGGTGCCTCCTCCACATGGCCACTGAGGCGATCCAGTTGACATGTATGCAACATGTATTACACCACATGGTTTGTGTCTGTGATGGAGACCTGTACCTAAGCATGTTCTGTTGGCTGTGGTAGTGTAGTGGAGGTACCCATGGCATGTGGTGCATACAGAGTGTTGTCTTCTATATGTACCAGTTATTACACACCTGGGCAGACATGTCAGTGTCAATCAAACATAGGTTGCCTGTACATATCCCAGTGGGATACCTGTCATCTGCACATCTGTACAGGGACTGAAAGTCATCAGCTTGGCAATTAGCTATGCAGTAGGATGAATGTGTCGACAGACAGACGTTTGTCAACAATATGTATGCCATAACTACATGTTGGAAACCCTCACTAACATCTGCTGTATAGATGGTAGTCTACAGTTACATTCCACATGTTGGATCATTATCCAGTAGGGGATATATACTGTGACACAGCTCACACACCAGGAACACAACAGGGAGGCCTCAGAGTCCAGCTATGCCTGCAGGTGTGCTTGTTGTCGGTACTACATTTAGCACTCTACTCTTGCCTGGGAAAGCACTGTCAACAGTAG